>NW_011887818.1:186701-218405 GCF_000806365.1 Fopius arisanus
AAAAACTAAAAATGGTTTTAAAACGAAATTTTATTTATTTATTATTATTTCTCAGGGAGAAAAGGCAATCATCTGAAATTTATTAATACCAACACCGTATGAATGGATTCTTCCTCACTCTCGACATCATTTACAGATTTTTTATTCTTCCTCAAATAGGAGTGATGCACCCCACCATTGTCTTCTGAAACCAGTTTTAAATAGCCCGACATTGTTACGAATTTATTTTAAAAGTATCTTTTACATCCAACCCAACTTGCCGATTATCAATCAATTAACATTTTGTTACTGCACAGCGCACGAAAAACACTTGTTACTAAAATGAATTTGAGTGATTAACTGTACGTCAGCAATACGTGCTGTTCCTCTCGCGACTCGAAATTGTGGAGATGGAATATAGAATCACTTTATCTGAAACTGGTTTCCTGTTCACCATCAGCTCGCAATATTGTACAATTCCCCGATGTACAAAAAAATTTATCTCTCAAGCTGCGTATGTATAATTCCAGGAAGCAAAATATTGACAAAAATTGGTAGATTAAATTTGAGGTACTGACAATTTTGGGGAAAAATACAAATACCAATGAACGATTTCAAAGTTGAAGTCTACATGTTGGATAAGTTTTCTGGTGACAAATTGTGAGATGAGAGAAGTCAGCGTTCGTTCGTAAACACGAGATAGTACACTACTAATATATGCTTGTATTCAACCGGACGATTGACTTTATATATAGTATATCACTGTGAACATACCATTGGATTGTTTCCAAGGGTCATTAACAATGTGCATATAATAGTTTATGATAGCACGCATGAAAAAATTCCACAGAAAATCCTGACGTTTTCGCTATAGATTATCCTAACGGAAATTCTCTTCGTTTCCGGTTGATTTCTATCATGAAAGTCGCTATTTTACTGCTAGTTTTTATATTTAAAAAATATTCCACTGAGTGAATACAAGAAAAATCGGTCAATTCCACATAATTTAAAAAGTTATTGCCGATTTCTATTCATTTTTCATGTTTTTTCTGTGTAAATTTCGAGGAAACCCTCGATTACATTGACGAGAAAAAAACATCCCGTTTTTAAGTGTTATTATTATTTAATGATTTACAAATTTTCATAGTCGTGTGTCTATTTTTATGAATTTTTCGTCACATTTTGTGAATTTTTGCGAAAGCTTTGTTTTGCAGAAATTTTATCAACCGTTTCGCAGAAATTTATAAAAAACTTGAAAAATCAGAAGCTATCGGCAATAACTCCTTAAGGTATCGGTATATATTTTTTTCAATTGCAAGGGCATTCATATCAGGTCATTCTCAACAGCCAGATTTTATAAGAAATTAGTGGAGCAGAAATTGATATTTTTTGTAAGTAGTTGAAAAACACTGAGAACTCCTGATTACCATTGCTAAAAAATGCTCCTTAACTCGATTGTTTATGGTAAAATACTTTGGAAAATGTCAATATATTTTCTAGTCGTTAATAAATTTACTTCGCAAAAATGGATTCAGTTGGATTTAATTGAAGCATTCAGTTATTAAAAATTATAACATTTCCTTCTTTTAGTGTAGACCCTGTCGGACTTTTAGGCGGCCCACCCCCTGTACCACTTTTGCCATGTACCAAAAAAAATCTTAACGCATTAAAAAGGAAAACATTTGGTAAAATACAGTCATCTCTTTTTTTTATGAGATTCCCGTTCGACAATGACCCATAATGAATGGAAAAATTAAATACGCTAGAAATGGTACCGGTGTGAATCGAACTTGCGATACTCCACACGTAAATCTGACGCCTTAACCGCCTTTGCCGTCGGTCACAATTACTATATATACTTGGAAATTGTGATAATAACAAATTTTACAGTCCCTGCCTGAAAAATTCACTCTTTGGAGTTAATTAGCAAATATCAAGTTTTCATTTTTTGTATACACAATCGAATTTACTCCACTCATGAACTCAAACTTCAGTCCGCCCATCTAGAAAAATCAGGACTTTGGACCCACGAAATCATCGCAAGAAAACGAAAATTATTATTTTTTCTGCAGATAGAATCGCGCGAAAATGATCCCGTACGATTAGCTGAACTAAAAGAAATTTCATGTCTCAAGTAAATCTAGATGACGGAAGCAAAATTCATTTTGCAGGAGTATTCGTTTTTAATGGAATACCTTTTTTTACAAATTAGATTGCCGATGAAAAAGATCACAGAAATTTCTTTTCCTCATCCAATAATTTTTTCTATAAAAAATTTTTTCTATAAAAAAATTATCCTCTTCCAACCAGGAAGTATTTTGGAATTTTTTATAAAATTCATAAAGTTCACAATCTCAACATTTCAAAATTTATTATTTAATCTTATTTTCACCTGCTTTTTTCAACTTGTGCTTGTACTTGTAAACCGAAATAGTGTAGAATGTACCGCATTTTATTTTTGTATAGAGAAAAAAAATGTAACTCACAGACAGATTTTTTCGTCATTTACATTGGTTTTTCCGGCCATCTTAATAACTCCACAGTGTTCGAAAATATCTAAATTATATGTTTGCAAAAATTAAAGTGTGATAATAACACGACAAGTAGACAACACTAATTAAATAAATTCCCGATGATGTCATGCTCTTGCCATGAATTGTCCCCAAATACGTAATACGTCACTTGCACTGTGTCAGTCCGAGATAGAACTGTTTCGATTTTCTTCACTGCAGGCGAACGAACCGAGCAAAATAAAATAAAAAAGGAAAATGATTAAGAATTTTCTGATATTAGAAAGTGACTCCCACGAGTAGTTTCCGTCTTCTTCAAACACAATTTTTGTTTTCTCGATCAATGCTATCACATTCTTTCTGTATTGTTATCGATACTGAATTTATCTCGTTGATATGAAATATTTCTTGAAGGGTGAGAATTGTCTTCTCGGGATCGAATTCTTATCGTCGGATATTTTCGAGGACTAAGTAAATAAATTTTCATGAGCTCATCAACGAATAGAGGGAATCCCTTAGAAATTCTATAGATAGATCGATGATCCCCTCATCTTATCTGTCATGCACAATCACTTCATTATGGTTCATGCAAAATTCACGCAGATGACATATTCTGAGACAACTTAATTAACACTAAGAAACAAGATAAGGCGGCAATTATCACATGATAATCAGTGCCATCGATGGTAATGTCAATGCAATGAATAGCAAACTGTAAGTGAGAACCGGCTAGATAAATAACAGAATAAAGATAATGACAAGCGAACAATCAATTTAATGATCTAGTCTAAAAAACTAAAAAAACAAACCTTTGGAATTCCATATTCTATAATTGATTCCACACAGGAATTAATCACATTACATTCTCACAGAATTCAATGTTCGGTTCATGGTTGAAAAGTTTAAATATTAAAGGGTAATTAAAATTTCTAATGAATGGAGAAGGGCCTCGGTCGAGTCAACACCGCAACTGACAACAATGACAATATGTACGGATTTTATAAGCTACGGCACTATAAGCTATGGACAATCACTGCGATAGAGAGATCTACTCAAGTACATACAATCTGCAACACCAGCCAATTTCGATAATATGTACGTACATTTATAGTCTTTCTTATTGATTCTCCATGACCTGTTATTGAGGAAACGAGGAAATCTTTTTAGGGGCGTCGACGCTACATTTTTATTTATTTATCAGCCAAATTCATCAGGATGAACCAGTATCATATCAGTCAAGATGAATATCTTTTCGTTCGAATTCGTTGTCAGTCGCTCATGCGACAATAAAAAACTGTCGATTAATCCGAAGATTGACTCTACTCAAAAATTGAATTGATGACTCTTTGTAATTAAATAGACTGGAACATTGGCAATCAAACAATTTGTTCTCATTCAGTTAAATAGATTAAGGGCAAAAACGAGATCTTGAGCGATTAAAAAGATTTTATCATGGTGAATGAACATGAAATTTTTGAGGGTTCGATTGATTCAATTGATTATTTAAAATAGTATGTTAATAAATATAATGAGAGTAATATACAACAAGCAATAAGTAAGTAAGCTGGAATGGTGTCCTGATTGGTGAAAATATAGTCTATTTCTACGTAAAAATTTCGTGTAAAAATCCCATGTATTCGTGCTTTGCACTTTCACTAGAAATGATGCAGCAGAAATTAGTGTACCTGTCGTGAGCGTGGTTCTGCTGGTTCATCTTTACAAATAGATTTTCCTGTTAATATTCGAGACACATATCAATAACGAAGATCCTGCCTCGCGAAGGAATTCTTCACAAACGACCGATCACAACTGATCGCTATCATTTAACAACGGGTTCCACATCATCTTTGTGTTTACAAATATGACACCAATACTAAAATATCGAAATAATGACTTTTATTAAATTCTCCGCTCCAACTACGAGTTAATTGGACTGATGTACATTACAAAATTGATTGGCCATTTATAAGGTAAATTATCGCAGTTATCGTACAAAGCGAAAGGTTCTTACAACTTTGAATAGATAAAGAGGCAATTTTAATATTCCTACAATCAAATTGATAACAAAATTCTTACACTTAGTCGAGAAACATGAAAAACTCAGACATTGGCTTTCTATTTAAAATGTTTTTCTTCTGTTGATGTCAATTAACTGAAAGAAATGATGGCAGCATTGGTGACTTTGGTGTAATCACATTATGAATAT
Source organism: Fopius arisanus (assembly GCF_000806365.1). Lineage (NCBI taxonomy): Eukaryota > Metazoa > Arthropoda > Insecta > Hymenoptera > Braconidae > Fopius > Fopius arisanus. The sequence continues at coordinate 191,397 of NW_011887818.1, forward strand.
GGGAATTATGCATCACCATCTTGGTGCAAATTGTGGAAAATCTTTCTTGATTCCTCAATTTTCGAAATATTACAACCTTGATGTCTCTTACAACTCCTCGTGTTTCGTCCCATCATCTGAAAAATTTATATGAATTTCATCAGAATAATGAAACAGTACTTTGGGAATATTTGTATAAATGAATCGGCGAGTAGTACCTGCATCGACTTTGTCTTCCTTATCAGTCTGTTTGTTTTCATTCTCTATAGTTTGCTGTAGCGTTTTGATCTCTTCGTCATATCCAGTCCATTCTGGAAGGATTCGCATTGCTGCTTGAAGCTTTGCTTCCTTAGTCATCGGATTATTACACTAAAAAATGGAATAAAAACTGTTAATTTCGTTGAATAACATATGAGTAGAAAGTGTAGTATTCCCACTTCTTTTCAACAAAAAATTAAAAATAAGTGGCACGCAACCAAGCATGAAGATATAAAAAAATGGAAATTTGTTGTTGCTTATGAAAAATGTAAAGTGGTTATTTCCGATTGTGTTTTTTTTCGTATCACTAAGATATTTTGTACCATTATAGTAACAACAGTAAAATAATTGTAAAAATAGTAGCTATATAAACTCTTATGTCTAATAATTCAATATTCTATAACTCAATTTAAAAGTAGAAGTAAAATGGTTCACGGGAATTAAATCCATGGGTCAACTTTCCATATATGTCGTAGCATTTAAGGACGATTATAGAATTTTTCCAATTACCTGGTTCAGCTACCATTTACGTTGAATAACATGTCCTAATTTTATTATTATTCGTGAATTTAGAGGTATTCTTATCGAAAGAAGATTAATTTTTTAATAAAAATTGCAGACACGGAAATTTCACACACACGTTCGCATGTGAAATGATTTTCTTGTATTAAATACAATAAAAATATTTCAATTCAATAAGTAATATAGAAAAATTTAATTCTATTGACTCTTTTTAGTTAAGATATTTTACTGAGAATTTCAAATGAAATCCAATACGACTCTGCGCTAAATTCGTTAGACGTTTCAATTAAATTTTATCATGGATTAATTTTAAATTGAATAAAAGTTAAATGTTAAGTTACTAAACTCACCAAATCGATAGTTTTTGCATATTTTTTCGATGCATCATTGCACCAGGTTTCACACCAAAGCCACTCCTGTGGCAATGTTTTAATAGCCACCTGATGAATCATATTATTTGGTAAATCCTGATCTAAATTTGATAAACTGTTGGGATCTGGACTGAGCGCTTGATACTGGCCCCTCAATCTATCTCCAGCAGCTATTCGTCGAAAACGTTTGAGATCAACAACATAAAGAGCACTGATGTGATAAGATCTACCCTGTAGATGAGTTTTCCAATATCCCTGTTTCCAGAATCTAAAACCTTCCATCTCTTTTCTACTATCACAGAATGGCGTGTAAGCGTAGGGAGCACCTTCGAGATCTAAATTAACGAGTTCCTTAAGATCTGCCCTAACTACTTGATCAGCATCAACAAAGATGATTTTCTTAACATCCAGGGGAAATAATACGTCCAAGAAGAGAATTTTGTACCCCCAAATGGTTCTCTGTTTTTCCGTTTGTTGATGGAGCCATCTTGGCCATTTGTACTGAATCAATTCATATTCGAATCCATATTCCTTGGCCATGTGAGGTAAGAAATCCTTCAACGTTGGAGAAAGATAATTCTTCAAGAACCAAAACTTCACTGGACTCTTCGTATGTTTTAATACACTGAGCATCATTATTTTCAAGAATCTCTCGTATAAATGACCGGATGCCAGGGAAAATATATTTATTTTTTCTTCACCGTCTTCTGGATCTTCACTTCCAAGTGTCCTGAGAAATTATGGAATCATATATTGACGTATGTACGAAAATACTTATCACACTAGTTAATAGTTAATTGGTACGTTATATTAACTCTTTCTGATAATATTTGTTCGTCATAAATAAATTTCAATGGATGATTAAAATAGCTTACCAATAATCGGAAAAGCTAGAACAAAGTATAGCTATTTAGCTATTTTCCACTTTCTTTAGTAATTGGTGGCATAATAGATTGTAAATTATCAAAGAGGAAAAAGAAAATAGAGAGAAATAAGAGAAGTGAATGTAGCATGTTAATTAATCGTACCTCGAGATTGAACTCCAAATGCCCGATTTTTTTTCATCGTCTTCAGCAAGAAGATCCATATCGAGTTTATCTGACTTTTTCGTAACTTTCAGTTTGAGGACATGACTTTTTAACGAATTGATGAGCACTCTGACAGCATTACCATGCTGGATCACGTCATGACCATCCACTGAAGTTATGTTGTAAATTTCTGCAGATCTACCGTGGCGAAGGCGAAGAATCCACTCGCCAGGATTTGCTTTTAGTTGGAAGTATCCCAGATTTGCCATCACTATTGTGTCAACCATCGCATGAGTATCAGTTCCGAGAGTTATTTGAAGTCCTCTGGGAGGATTTCCCATTGTAGCTTCGAAACAGTGGCCTTCAAGGAGCAGGTATTCAAGTTGGAATTCACTGGAAAAAGTCAAATAAGTAAAAATCTCATCTCCTGATTTTTCTCGTCAAACAAAATTTAGTTATCCCAGTAATTCCACCAAAAATCCTATTTCTCATAGAATTCCTTAACAAAAAATGAGTATGTGAAGAAAAACAACAGACGTAATGAGCAATTTAGAATGTTCAATCAAATAAGCAATAATTCAACCGACAGTAGTAGCCGTATAGTTGGTGTTTCACCAGCATGTCAATGATCCAGGTTCGATTTCGGGCACCGGCGATAATCCTGTCAAAAGGACGACTGTCCCAGGCCAGGTTTTTTCCCTCATATGAGGTTTTTCCCTCCCTTCAGCAAATTCGGTACAGGGGATTGAGGATGAGAAGGGAGCGAATGGAGAGAATGGTAAAGACCCGCGAGAGTATACAAGAGAAAGTTTTTAAATATTAAAATAAGTAATAATTAAATTTACCTGTGTACCCCCATGGCAACATTATCCAACTTGATATTATCCAAGTCATAAACACTCTTGACGACTTGAACCATCCAATTATCCGGTGCATGAATATTCTGCGTTAAAAGTGATGACGTTGGTAATTTATTGAATTTGGCACTAGCTCCGACGAGTTGTCCCTCCGTATTGAACTGAAGTTCAGGTTCAAAAACGAATCGATAGAAATTCTTGAGTGGCATGTCGCTATTTTTATCAACGCAATTCAAAAATATTTTGATATTACAATTAACAGCCTGTTGGAGTGTATTCAAAATAGCGCCCAATTTCTGAGCACCACGAGAGACTGGATCCACAATGGCAATTAAATTGAAAGCAACTTGATCAGAATTACGAGCCGGTATTTTAACAACACTGTGATCTTCACCACTGGCTATCACGTCATGTCGACTTCGAGTCTGTGGTCTAGGTACCAGCAGCGATGCTATTTCCATTATGACATCATCAGAAATTTCCTTCTCCTCTTCATCATCAATCGCATGAATTTTCTCCAAATTTGTGATCAATTTCTCACCGTAGGTACTGTGACTGAAACGCTCTAAGAGAGCAAAATCTTGACTGGAAAATGTTTCATCATCATCCAAAGGTCCAATGACTTTCCCATTGCATATCACAGCTCGTTGTGTTGTCGAGGATTCGTCCATCCTCAGAGCAATATTTGCAAAATGCTTGTGAACTTTTAGGCTAAATTCATAATTCAGCGGATTCTCATCAAAATCCACTCCAATCTGCTCACGGTATGCATTACGATCGAACTCCCCCTTTTCAATTAGAACTCCATTTTCCTCCTTTAGAATTTCTTGGATATAATGAATGATTTTATCATGATTTTCAGTTGGATAGTCAGTGTTCAATGCCGACAGGACAATTTGATTCATACCAATCTTATCATCATATTGGTGACTATTACTGTTAATAATGACCCCTAATCTGACGTCTGCGTTAGACTGGAGGTACTCCAAAGCTTCTCGGAGTAACAGTCTGCCGTCCGGATGCTCTAAATTCGTGACAATCCAGTAAGTGTATAGATGTTGAGATTTCTTTCTTCTCGGCATGTACAAATAATTTGAATTTTTAATTATCCAAGCTGAAGTATCCTCAGGACTCCATGTAGACACGTCCTGCGTGCTCGGAACTTCTCCCACCAAATTTAACCACTGAGTTTTATCATTTTTAAGAATTCTCTCATTCAATCTTGGCATAATATTGGGTTGATTCATCATGAAATCAACAATGTCATCCCCTTCAGTGACTTCACCTTTATAAACAGCCTTTTGCAGCATTGATGTTTGGGAATAAATCATGGATAAAACAATTTCCTCGAGGGACTCGGCCTCAACTATACTGGAAACACCTTCCAGTGGAACACCATTCAATAACGCCTGAGGGAAATTTTTGAAACCAGTTCTTCTTATAAAATCATTTGCCAAATGCCTTCCAACGTCGTACTCAGACTCTTCACCCAAAATGTAATAAACATTTGCCGAGGGATCTCTAGATCTCAAGGCTTTCACAACATCAGCAACTTGCAGATCGTTTTCATTATTTTTGTCATTGCCATCAGATGATTTTCTTTTTTCAACATCTTTCAACAAAACTGAGAGAAAGTAAACAGCTTCCTTGGGTCCTTTACTCTCTAATAAATAATGAAAAGCATTATTCACAGCGATGCTAGGATCATTTTGACCTGTCAAGGATGTATCAAAATTTGTATTGAAAACAAATCCGACTCTGATGGGGGCTGAATGTGCATAGAGTGTTTCTGCAGTTGTTATGAGAGGTCTAGAAAGAGGACTCAGTGGATCAACGACGAGAATCAAATTGTACAAATTTCTGCGAATATTTCTGAGCATTCCGGGAAACGTTGGACGCAATAATGATGTTAAGCTCGGAGACCATCGATTATAACGTGAATCACTCTCCAAATCGTTCACCCAAATGATAGCAGAGTCTCTGATATCAATAGCAAAATCCTGACTATTATCCGAGGTTTCAGACCCAGCAAGATCTAAGGCCAAAAGCTTTTCCATTTTACTATTACTCACACCAATTTTATGGAGTGTCTCCATCACTGTGAGCTCCGCACGAAGGGTTTCTAATAATCCCAGAATATCAATTGCATCCAAATCAAAGAAAAGACCATTTATGAATAATGCTGTATCCGTTGGTTGAATATGCAATTTTCCAAAAAATAACTCCTGATTTCTCTTTATTTCTTTCTTCATTTCATTCGTTACTTTAGTTCGAATTAATGATTTCGCCTGGGTTGGAAAATTTTGGGCAATATCTGTGAGTACTTTAATGGCTTCCAGCGATGGAGATTTCATGATTCTCTCGGCTGCTTGATGACTCAATTCCTGGAACTGCCACACTTTCAAAGCACCGATTTCATCACTCGTCTCCAGAAGATGCTTCTCAAATTCATCGAGCTCTCCGCGTTTGTCCGGATAGAGACTCCTCAATACCCCAAAGTTAATCCCATTTATTTCTTCTACTCCTTCATTCTCATACTCTTCTTTACCAGAATTATCTTTGATATCCGAATCATCAGTTGCTTTGTACTCAGTTGATTTCATTTGAAGTTCAACTCCATATCCTGCTAATCTCAGATGATGTTTTGGCCGATCCTTGACATAGTGTCGCAGGATGTAGCTGATTTCTTTAGCATCAGCTAGACTTTTCAGTTTGAGGTGGAAATCGCTGAAGCCAACAGATCCAATTTGACCATAAAGAATCACATAATTACTATTTACTATTGATTTTTTCTTGGATTCTGATTGTCCTGACAGTGGCACTGGATATTGATGATCCAACGAATAGATAGTCCTCTCCTCATCATCATCCTCTTCCTCATCAATTCTAGACTCCAAAGATTTTAATAATTTTTCTACATTATTGGAATCACAAGTAAGCTCTCCATTAACATCGACAAAATTTGTGCAATCTCCAACGGATTCTGTTTTTCGATTTTCCCCCATTTGAGAGAACATCTCAATTCGAGCAGAATAAGTCCTGAGGGACAGCGATAATTTGAGAAGAGCATTTTCTGCTGACGTGAGAAAATTGCTCGTAATGTTAATCAACCTATCGTATGTCTCTTTATCTGTTGCCTCGTGAGTATCAAAATTGGACTTGTCGTCTTGAGATATCGTATCTACGAATTTCCAAAAATAATTGGCATTCTTATCGTTGAGATACTCAGCTGCTTCTAAAATAATTGGGGTATCCCTCCAATTAGCATTTATCAGTGTAGTTACATATTTGCTGAGTTTTTTGTCAGGACTCGCTGTACTTGAAAATCCCAACAGTAAACAGATGATACCAATGCGCCACATCTACAAAATCGATAAGCTGGTGAAAATTTATGTTGTGGATTCTTTAGAGGAACTATGAAGTTTAATTATCCATTCGGATTTTCAACGTTACCGTCAGTTTCTCTATGCACTAAATGTTTACGTATCAAAATTGTAAATCACTAAATGGAACATGTACACTGCAATTTATCCACGACAACAACCAATCCATGTATCGCACGTGCCGGTGGCCTTTCTACTCATTAAACACTAGAATGCCAGTTGCCAGCTTGTATTGCCATTTCGAAGACTCAGAGCAATTACATCAATTGCCCGCTGTTGGTATTAAATCGAGTGAGCCCCAGAAATCTGTTGTACCACGTCTATTCCTCATTTGGTTTTCCTCATTTTCACGTGGATGGAAGGAAAAATTAGTTGATACTAAAAAAATTAAAGAGGATTCTATTTCTCGACTGGTGATATCCCCTTCTCCTCATAGTGAAGAGCAAGTGCAACTTCTTCTAGAATTAATTCCAACAACGTGCCTTCGGTTTTGATACATTTGAAAGCAGAACATTTCTTCCTTATCCAGTGGTAGTGTTCAAGTATTTTAGACACTCTTTAGCCAAAATTCAGTTTTTTTTTCATTTTTTTGGCAAATTATTGCTGATATTGACGTGACCAATTATAACGTTTTTGTGTTTTGTCATTATTTAGTACCTCACGAAGTTTCCTGGTGGTACGATAATTTTCATGTGTTTTCTGCAGCTTCGTGATCTTCTTCAAAAAAAAAAGTTTGGAAAAGACGCAGGAAAATGTGTGCACTGCCTCAATTAAAACTTCGCGAGTCATTAACTAATTGAAAGACGTAAAAACGTTATATTTTTTCCATTTCAATCCCATCGTAAGTTTGCCGGAAGCATTAAAAAAATGTGAATTTTGTCAGAAAGGGTGTAGAACATTGTAAACGAAAACTACAAATCCGGCCAATCCCTCTAAGGAAAGAAATCGCAAACTAATTTCTTCCCTTAAAGACGACTGATAAGATGATAAAGAGAGAATGAAATGATCAACACATTTAACCTCGAAGAAACCTTAAATTTTAACCTTATGTTTAACTAAGATTTCGTAAATAGTTTTTATAACAATTCAATTCTTTCTCCAAAAAAATTTTACAAATTGGTTGAGAAATTCAATTAACATCTACCGAATAACTCATTAGCCGAAATTAAAGAGGGACACTACTAGCGCATGCGCAGTGATGACCATGTGTGTTCCCCCGCGAAAAAGCAAGTTTCAAAGAGATCTTGACATTAATTGTAATAATTCTGTTAAAACAAGCTGGGAGTCTAAAAACTCAGCGAACATATTTAGTTATGCTACAAATGTAGAGAAGATCACGAAAAATATTAAACTTACTTTAAATTACGAGGGACCATCGGATTGTACGTCGCAGGCTATCCGATTTTTAAATTTAATTCAAAAAACGTAAAATAGTGGAAATTGAAAAAAAAATGAAAAAAACGAAAACTTGTGGCACTATACGACGATAATTTCAAATCGATTTAGAATTTCAAAATTTTCAGTCCTTCAAAGTGTATTTTTTTCGGAAAGAAAAAAGAATGGTGAAAGAAATAATGACTATATTAAGAAAATAAATGGTATCTTTAGGGTGTTATTCACAAATAAATTGAATTTTATTAACTGAACTTAATGGATTCGTTACACTTTCATGATAGAATGGACAAGTATACATGGAGGATATATTGAATATATTTTTATTTATTCTATATATTGACTAGAGTTTTGTCGCATGGGCTCCCAATTAGTGATCATATAGGCGCGCGAAGCACGCCCCAAATGTTTATTAATGATAATAGTTAATTATATAAATATTATAATTAAAAAATAACATTAAAAACGAGCCTAAAATTGAATATATCTTTAGGGTTCCAAGCCGGACGGCTATTTTAATTTTAAAAGTATGGAGAAGATAACAGACATTCATCTCCAAAATGTCTAGAGTAAATTAAAAAAAAATCGGACTCCAATTTGCAGACAGTATACCCAAAAAAATCTATATTCTATTTTAATTGTGAAAGGCGTAAAGCCGTACAGGGGAAATTTGAAAATAAAGATTCATTCATTCTATATTCAGTTTTTATATTTATTATAATGTAATTCATCAAACCTGGTTGTGACTGACCACACAGAAAAAATGTCTCTGGTCAAATATATTTTCTTCCCACCAATAAAACGTGCAATTACTGTGTAAATACTCCCATAAGATTTACTAATGCCAAATATATTTTCTTGTGTTCAGTAAATATTCTAAAAGAACTTTTTTTCTCTGTACATCGCCTGAGGGTCTCGGAGAAAAATGGTATTCGTAATCGGTAAGTGAATTGTGAGCTGTTTGTAATTTAGATTGAATATTGTTATCATCGTAGGAAATTCAATAATGTAAATAACAATTCCCCATAAAGATAAAAGAGAATGAGTATTTTTCAACGGATTTCGAATCAGACCGACTAATCACCAATCAGTGATAATGTGGTACAAGAGGATGACATGTGTAAAACACGTTACTGCGTGTTGTGTTCACGTCCCAAGCGGCTGATCTATTCACGCGTTCATGCATTTGCAGTGATGTCGTTAAAAAATGACAGCTCAAACATTTGAAGATAAAACAATAGTTACAAATGCGATAGGAAATATTTCCCATCGTAATGGAGATTCTCGTTTCAATCTATCAAGTGCACTGGCCAATTAAATATTACCATAAATCTGCAAATTCTGTCCTAGATAACTCCCGAGTATAACTCTCGAGTCATTAATTATTTTCCACTCTGAATATATATAGCTGCCTAACGTTACAGAAATAGAAATAACAACATAAAGAGACTGAGGGAGACAGATGGAGAAATAAAACCGGTATCAATGGGCTCTTGTGAGCTTATATCATCGATGCATGTCGTAACAATTGTCTGGATTCTTTTATAAAATATGTGAATGTTTATAAATTAAAAATTTAGCCATCTCAATGTTTACGAATTCACCAGTTCCTTTGGCATCTTTCCTTTGTTCAAACATGTCATTAACTTTATTCGCCTCGCCTCGATAAAATGTCTGACAACCTGCACGTAGTTTCGATTTACCTGGCCATTTCTTATTTTCTATTAAAATCCGCAATTAAAATGTGCAATGGAAAATTGCAAACAATCTAATGAGTTTAGGAGAGAATCTAGAAATATTGCACGTGCATATCTCTGCTTTAAAGAGGTCAGCGCAAATAATAATAAAAATAGACACAAGTTTGTGATTAATGACATAAAAATTACGCGATACTCCGAAATGGGGTAACTGCAATGGTATGAATATTTTACCTCTCGGATTACCGGAGTTCCACCCAGAGAACGGTTTGTCTAGCAAACATTCGACGTTTTTTTAATAAAAAATGAATGTTCAAAGTCATTCCTCACTGCCTACGCTGTTGTGAATTGTTTTGAAATTTAAGTAACAGATGTATTTGTATTTTTAATTTACTCAGCACCTGAATTCACTTTCAAACTAAATTGATCGCAGACTTCTCGAATATTGGTAATATAATAAACCCATGTTTTTTAGGATGAATGATTTCTAAATTTTCACTAACAATTTAAATTGTAAAATCCATCACAAAAATTGAGTATTAGATTCGATTGGTTTCTTAACAGATTGAAAATTCAGATAAACGGGTGACCGAATTATCGTAATTATCGCTAATTTCTGATATCATCAACCTCAGACATCGAATTTCTTTGGATATTCGAGGAAAATGACTTATTCATAAATAACAAGGCCACTGGAAATTCGATGTAATGTATTTGTTGTTGAAAAGTTGAAAATTTTTTACTTGAAATTCATAGAGTTATTTTCTACCAGCGCAGACAGCGATGAAAAAAAGTGAAATCAACTTGTTTTCAATTCAACTCGTCATACCTGGTGAGAAAAAAAATGCAAATGTAATGACACGAGTGTCGTCTGGTATTTTGTGCATGTGCATACACAGAGAATAAAAATTATTGATGATTTTTCTCTATGGTTACTAGTATTCGGAGACTATTGTTATTTATTATGAATAACTATTTTTTTGAGCGAAGTATTTGTTAGTTTAATACCGCATCCCCCTCCCTTCTCCAGTCATTTACAGAAATCCCCATTAGGCTTTAATTATTATAATTACATTGCTCTCAAAAAACATCATCTTAATTAGAAATCTGTAAATGAATTTCAAAGAAACAGGATTTTGAAATTAAAAATAAGTGTCTCCGATAAATGTAACTATGAAAAAAGCAAATATATATGGATAAGTAGAACTTATTAACTGTATATTCATAGAAAAAACAATAAAAATGAGAAAAAGATCCACATGCAAACAGTACATGAATATAAAATATCTAATATTGAATACACATAGGTTTTTCCCATCAAACCCATTTTGAATTGTATCAAGCTATTCCAATTGACGCAATACTTTTTTATTTTTATTGATTGATTTCATAATTGATTAATTCCACAGAAATAGTGATGTCTATGTTAGTTGGCCATTCAGATGCACTTCGAAGTCCTCAGCCTAATGATCAAGACATATTGGCAGACACTTTGGCAGAATCTGGTAGAAAAATATTGATGTACTCTTCGAGTGTACTAATTTTGAAGTACCTATATCAATCAGTATGGTCATAGTACTGACAGTGACAGTACCTTTTGAGACATTTCTTGAGAACGGTAGCAGAAAATTATCAAATTTGAATGAAATAAATGAGAAACGCGTGGCGGCACAACATTTCGTATGTCAATTCTGAGTATGATGTATGATATGATAGATTAAATGATGAATAAATTCATTATTTAAGACACGATACTGGCATAAATACTCTTGAATATCGTAGCACCCACTGAACAATCACATATTCAGAAAATTTATTCATCTCCAAGAATGTTCAAGGAAATGTCTGGTCATTCAGCACTCGTGTATTCAGCAAATGATGAAAACTGTGATTTCGTGATAATCACTATTTCCGTGGAATCACGCATACAGGTGATATATTGGGTTTTTGGCCGGATTATATGTGCATATATGATTGATGTATACTTGGCATATTGCAGGGAAAGTAAGACCTCCTACTATTTTAACATGCGATTCGACCATTTATTTCATTTTAACAACTCTACTTTAAATGTGAATTCAATATAATTCAAGCGTAAAATGATAATAATTTTCGATGTTGATTCCTCAAGAGTTTGTTAAATAGTGTCACCTCTGCAGGGTGTCTGCTCTAAAAACAAAGCCCTTTGTCTATTAAGTTTATGGAGAAATTAATATTTCCCACTATTTGATTGTACGGCTCGATCTTTTATTTATTTTTAACAATTTCGCTTTAGTTAAGGATTTGATATAATTCTAGCTGTGTTGATAATTTCCAATGTTGCTTGCTGGAGAGTTGTTTTAATTAAGTGTCCTCTGACCGCTAATTCGGGCAGGATGTGAGGTCTACCCATAAGACAAGGCCCTTTGTCTATCGGGTTGATCCACGTGTTGAGTTGTTTAAGAGATAAACAGCCTGGATAAACCTGGAGTGTCTCGTATGATCTGTTAGAACAGGTCGCCTGTTCGTGTCGAAAATATTTCCACCAGTAAATACCGTTTTCCATGTGGGGTTGGAGGAGTGTAGATTGTCTAGGATTGCATGACGATTGGGGCGCGCCGTGGCCGCTGTAGCAGAATGATGCCATGACGTATCGAGCGGAGTTTTCACGCAGACTGACGTCACGATCACGACCAATCGCGACCTCAGTCAGACAGTGAGCACGTGAACAGCACGTTGGCGATCACGCAAGTACCAAATGACGATTGAACTGCCATTGGCTGGTGGAATCGAGCCCCTCAACCTCATTGGTCGAGCCAAAGCACACCGCATGAACACCAATACAATCGGACAATAACACATCGTGCTGTACGACCAAGGTACCATCTCGCAAGGCTTCATTACACCACACGACGCCCAACCACTACCTTCATTACTCTGCATTTTCTATATTATTACTATATCATTATTTTATTATATTCTATAAACATTTATTCCCTATTCTCCTCACCTCTTCATGAACATTTTATTTTATCGTTTTCTTCGTCAGACATTCAGTGAATGTTCGTTGAATTTCTCTCGGTGATTCACTGCAAATAATTGTTTAAACAATGGATCTAAGTACAGTGCCACTTTCACCACCTGCTTCGCCTCAGCTAAAACAAGTTCATGTGAGTATTTCATTGATTCGATGAATGTACGGTGGGTTTAATGGGTTGTAGAGTGTTTTTTAATTTTGGATTTATTGTGGGATTGTTTGAATGGGCCGCGCTTTTGAGTGCGCAGGAATGTTCGGGCCTGTCCGCGGTATTTTTCAAGAGTTGCAGTGATAGAGGGTTTCAAAGTACGTGGAAAATAATGAGAATTTATGAATTTTTTGTTTTTGATATTAAGGTGGAGCCTCTGGTGTCGTCGTTCAGTGTTGAGGCTCTTTTGCGAAAGGAGTCAGTGCGTGTTCAACCGGATTTGCCACCTACACCTCAATCATCTGACAATGAAGAAGATGAACAGCCGGCACGTAAACGCCGCTGTATACAGGCGCAATGTCAATTTACCGAGGTAATTACAATATTATAACATCTTCACACTGGTAATGAGTAAACAGCGTAATGAACCCTATTAAAAATCGACAAAATTTCTATGATTTACAATTTTCTGCGTTTTTTTTTAAATATATTTTTCACAATATAAAGCACGAAATAATTTAATTTATCGCTGCGGCAGGTTTTCGAAAAGCTCTCCCAAATTAAGCAGATTCTGAAATTTTTATGAAAATCTTTTTTGTAGATCTGAATCAAAACTATAGAAATAAACTCTTTGAGAAATGTATGAGAAATTATTTTAACTTGATTTAATTTCAATGAAAAAAGCTTTTTTTTCTAATATATGTCTTAGATTTTTTTTTTCCGCGATAGGGCGAAGGGACACCTTAATTTCCACTGATTCCCAACTAACCGGAAGATTAATTAATAATGAACATGTTTTTTGTGACAGATTCTGCTACACGGCACACCACCACCAAGTCCAGAGCCAACTCGGGCCTCAGTGATAATGCACGCAAATCGTGATGGCACCTGTCATCCAGCAACCCTTCCAATTCCACCAATGAAATCACCAAGCAGTCTTCAAAATGGGGATTCCTCGTCAACCACAAGAGTAAATTTAGTCCAACAAAAATGGCCGGAATGTGAAAATTCCCTTAAAAATCTTCAATTCAAAATGAGCCTGTGTAAAGAGGAAATCATAGTAAATAGTAAAAATACCGACCGTGAGAGCACGAGGATGGAAAAAATGGAAGTACAAAAATTACAACCACTAGCACCAAAACCAGCACCAATGGGACAGATAACAATGGTACCAGTAACAGGCATATTTGGCACACCCATGGTACTTCCTCGAACTCCTCTTCTTCTTGTTACAACACCATCGACAGTTACCGCAAATACAAAACCCACCTCGGCTGATGCTGGGGCTCGAAGACGTGTTTACGAGTGCGAGCATCCAGGCTGTGGCAAAAATTATTTCAAATCATCTCACTTAAAAGCACATACCCGAACACACACTGGAGAAAGACCATTTCCTTGCCCTTACGACGACTGTGGCCGGAGATTCTCCAGGAGTGATGAATTATCGCGTCATAAAAGAACTCACACTGGAGAGAAGAAATTTGTTTGTTCGGTCTGTCAAAGACGATTTATGCGAAGTGATCACTTAGCAAAACATGTGAAGAGGCATGTCAGAGATAAAAATTCGCCTGATACGTTCAATACCAATACATCGTTATCAACTTGTCAAAGAACTACAAGTGCATCTCAATCACAAATGGGACAAAGATCATTGACGGTTAATCTGCTTCCAGTTCTTGCGTCCAGACTGACACACCTACCAAATTTAATACCACCCCAACTTGCCGCATAAATTATTCATTTTTATTCCTCTAGTCCTTCTGGTATAACTAATTCTACTCTCAAACCATCCATAAACTATATCGTATTCTATCATGAAAGTCATCATGATTTCTACTTATCGAACAAAATGAGTAATTATTAATAATGTAAGTGTGCCTGTGATCTCTGATGTGTTTCAAGAAGAAAAGTCGAGGGAATGATGCTGAAAAATAATGTTTACCTGAGATTGAAATATTATGTAAATAGTTTATGTTCAAATGCTAAGACTTCTCCATAGGATTATTTTGCATATAATATTATTGTATATAAAAGATGAATACAGAGTTATGTACTTTCTTAAAAATATGACAATTTTCATGGAAGGATTATCAATCCATATCCACTTACCACACCCAAACTATTTATTACAAAGAGTTCACTTCTTCGGACTATTTTTTCATTACATATTTATCTGGACAGCAGAATATTAAACATTTCGTGTGATTTTTTTTTGTCACATGGTCAATCATTAAAGCTCATTTTCAGTGAAGTAGGCTATATTTAATGTCTAACGTAGAAAGTTTTTATAATGACATCTTGCAATGACCAGAAAATCATTGAAAAATGGAATTTCAATTAAAATGAGTGACTAATAGAGAGAAAGAAAGGTATTAATCACTTTCTATTACAACTTCCGATAGTAAATCGAGCTAATGACTGCTCTATGACTATCACACGCTTGTACCCAAAAAAATTATCTTAATTCTTTGACAATAAATATCTAAAGGTCAAATTTTTATATCGACCTGTTCTAAATTTAGAAACAAGTTATCAAAAGTAGAGTTATTTCTATTCTAATGACTACTCCACTGAAACAAATCAAAACATTGAATATTTATCAACCAAGAGGATTAGAATATTTTCGAATTTTGGAGAAATTTGTTGATGAGCAATGAAATTCTTCGATCAGTACGTACAGACTTGATTTATTAATTGTTCATTGTGGGCTTTGGTCAGGGTCCTTAGAAATTACTTGGAACGACTGTACGATATTTAGTCTATGTACTAGAGGTCAAAAGGTAATTACTCCAAGGCTTCCTGGATGGACTTTGACTTGTTTTCGTCTTGTGGATGGCAAAACTCGAATTTATTGACCTGTCTGCTCGAGTACTTCACGCTCCCAAGTATTATGAACAATTTAATTTTTGAGCTGCCAGAGCTAAAATGATGTTCATTATGTTTGATTACGAAATAATCAATTGAAAAGTATTCCCCCGTTGGAGACGAAGAGGCTCTTCTACCATAATAGGCTGTTTAGTAATTAAGATAGATCTGTATTTTTGATCTAGCATCACGCTAGCTCGGCGTGAAGCTCAGGCGAAGAATGAAAGGTTTTCTATCTCGGCTGCTCATTAAGATAGCAACCGGAATTTAAATATATTTTTTTTTCCCGACTTAATAAGGGAACATGGTTGCCTAATGCACGATTAAATCATTCAACCATGGAATCCATTGGTCTCTAATTTGTGTGCAAATCAATTAGGACCTTGACCAACGATATCAACGATGAACGATATTTTCAATTTGGATGTAAAAAAGAGCAAATCAGTATGTGGAAACCGAAGTTATGTATTTGTTCTATCGTTATCAAAGATATAGAAATGAGGTGATGCTCAGAAATCAATGGAATAATTTGAGGATCAATTGGTCTGTATGGAAAATAGGACACATTGTGAAATGATTGTAGTTAAGGAATTGAGAATTTTCCCATTATTTCTTTAAGTTGAGGATTAAAAAATGAGTTTTGTAGTAAAGTTAAGGGCCGGATGGAGTATCTCGGAAAGATAGTTTACTCCAAAATTGGGATTCCTAATTACTCTGTCAATTAATTGTTTTTTCCGATAATTGTTAGCTAGCGTTCTAGTCGTTGACAACAGCTAGAACGCTAGCTAACGATTAATTGCCAGAGTAATTAGGAATCCCAATTTTGGAGTAAATTATCTTTTCCAGATAATCCAACTGGTCCTTAAGGCTCGGGTGGACTATCTAGAAAAGATAATTTACTCCGAAATTCGGATTCCTAATTATTTTGGCAATTAATCGTTTTTTTCAATAATTGTTAGCTAGCGTTCTAGCGATTGTCAACAACTAAGCCGCTAGCTAACAATTATCGGAAAAAACGATTAATTGACGGAGTAATTAAAAGTCCCAATTTTGGAGTAAATTATCTTTTCCGGACAGTCCATCCGGGCCTTAACTTGTTCTCCAAAATCTGTTATAAAGTCGATGGCTGAAACGATTTTTTTACATTTGTTCGATCTGATTTTGCCATTTGTAACGATTAGTTAAGAAAAAGAAAGGGTTTTGGGAAATGTACTTTTTTTTTCCAAAAGATTTTGTATCACACCCATGAGGCTAATGGAAAGTTGATGAATAATCAAGGTTTTTCAACATATTTTTGAAACAACTAATGAATCTTCGAATTGAATGAGTTGCCAAAGGAATGCGTGAGAAACCTTCCGCATAAAAATTCAGTACTAGAAAAAAAATTTATAAAAACGGAAAAGTCCTTTGGATACCAATGGCATACATAAAGAAAATTAGAAGGAAATTCCAGTATTGGGTGTTCAAGAATATCTGAGTACTGCTAGAATTATTCAGTATCTGACATCTTCGTGTTGGTGATTGATAGTTAATTATAAAAGCAAAAACTTGTGTTCATTCATTTTTTGAAATTATAGATTTTGGCAATCTTCTCCAACTCGGAGAAATTTTGACTATTCTTAAAAATTTTATTAATATGATAGTAATGTAATGAAAATAATACGTTGCAATTTCTGAACTATCTGAAACAATTGCATTGCGAATGATTCATTGCAATACAATGAATAACAACAGGTGCACAATTGAATTCTGCTTTCAATTTGTAAGAGAAAGGAATTTACATGTAGAGTATCCGACGAGTTTTCAATCATTCTGGTAAAGTAGACCTAGTTGAAGAGGAGAGTCAGGACCATTAATTTCCATTCCATACAGTGAAGCAAAAATTTGTTAAGAAATTTCTGTAAATTTACTTGGCACAAGTCAAGATGTGTTAATATTCGGATTTCAAATGTGGTAAGCGTATTTTTTTTCCGAAGTGTACATTCTTCTAACGAGAATTGATGACGAAAAATGTGTAGATATAGTATGTTTGTAGATGTAACTTCTCGTCAAGAAAAAATTAAACTTGAGTGAAATTAAAAAGGTCGAGAGGCCTAGGGTATGAGATCAATGGACTATCAAACTGAGGGGATAGTATCCAACACGTTTTTCGGTGATAAAATATTTCACCATGTTACGTCTTTCTCGATTATGTTACATGAAGAATTCCTCATTTTCAAATGTTCATGTGTCATTGGCAACAGTTGTACTTGAACATAAGTTTCTATTTAGAAAGGAAAATACATGCAAGTATCTCGTTAAAACGAAATTCAGATATCCTTAAGATAATATAATAGGAAATATCCTTGGTATAATAGGCAAGTATAGCGTATGTAGATAATTTTTCTGAATTTTCCATAAAGTTCTGTGATTTTTTGCACGTTAATTTTATCAATCGATTCTCTGAAATTTGCCGAAAATCTGAAACATTCAAAGATATCGGCACCAACGCTTAATGCGAGGAAATCTTCTAGTTTTTTTTTCAACAAACGAGTGGTTCCTGTCATAATTGCATTATATTGATATTATATATATATATATTATTATATAATCATAATAATAATAATTTATTATTATTACTATGATTATACATGATTTTATTGATGACTCAATGAAAGAAACTGAAATAATCACCAGCAATGCGAGAAGTGCTAAATAAATTCTCCAGCACTTTTTATGTCCAAAATAAATAATTCAATAATGGATAAGTGTCTTGAAGTTATTCCCAATGATTTTACGAGATTTGAAGTCCTTTGAGACGTATGCAATAAGCATTACGTTTCCTGCGCCATTACCGAGGACTAGAATGATTGCATCTCTAATTGAATTATCCTCATCTTCAAATCCAGTTTGTCGTCAATAACGTTTCTCTTAATGGTCTATCAGATGCCGGTAAAACATTACGTTAAATCCAATTTACATAATTTTTTATGCATTCTACCGACCAGCATAATGAATAAATAATTTTTAGAACAGTCAATTGTTGAAGTTTTTCACAGTCAATGAAAATGAGTATTCAATTTGTTAATCAAGCCTCCATATTAATTTTTCCTGGTCAATGAAACTTCTGATCTACTTGCATCAGCTTGAGGACCCCGCCTTCTTTTTTTTTTCATAAAATGGCATTAACGAGTAGACAAGGCGTGCTGGACCGGTAAATGACGCAAGATGCGTACACTGTTACCAAGATTTATATTTATTAACACAATAATTTGTATAACAAATTATCGTACTGAAGTGAACTCTTTAGACTTGGAAAGTGTCGAGTTTTTTCCTTACGAACCAATTGATTCTCCTGGTGGTTAATTAAGAGTTAATCGCAGGAAACTGATGGCAGGAAAAGAAACAAACGCAATGGTATAATAATAATGAAAAATTACTATTTATGGAAAATTGATATTACATTACCATTTTTTCCGTTCTTATTCTGGGGATGGGAGCAATTTCTTCATTTCTTTCAAAAATATATTCATAACAACATTTCAATATTCATAGAAAATATGAAAATGTAAGCGTTTTACATTTTGTTTTGCATATAAAACCTCTATAAAATGCGATAATTCTCAACAAATGGGAGAAAAATTGACTGAAATGTGGGATATTCTATAAGTTTTATCATCCAGGAATTATTCGGCCATAAGTAATACGCCGGCTTTTCAATTTTCAATTAAAAAATATAAACTGATTACTAAATGGAAAAAACGGTGGATTTTCAGGCCGAATGTCTTTTCCTTGATTCATAAAGTAGCGCAAATATTTTCTAAGTAGTCCTCATGGATTCACTGGATGCTGGAAATTCTGTACGAAATTGTAAAAGTCTATAAATTGTTCAGCAGTCTGGTTTACTTGGCGTGGAACTTTTTTGTTGAATCTCCTGCCATAGCGTAAAGGGTTTGACAGGGTTTGTACGCGTCTCCGTAGTGAGTACCGTATTCCTCCATTTTCCTGACGAGATTACCGGCTCCATACCAGTCAACCCACCTGAATGGACCACCAGTGAATGGTGGGAAGCCAAGACCAAATACAGCCCCAATGTCACCCTCCAGCTAGAAGGACAACACAAATTAATTATTCATTCAATCGTTTTTATTAAATGTTTCTGCTGGTCGTTATTTATATCTAAACGAGTGGGATATTGCTTTCATTCTCTCTGAACTACAGTTCATTTTCTAGCGAAGTAGCAAGATGCATCAGAATTATTTAAGAAATATAAACAATCGATATTATTAATAAATTTTGAACGAATATTTTAAGCTAGTAGTATAAGGCTTTTGAGTATTGTTTTTTGAGTAATTGTTTAACCATGATAAGATGCACTCAAAATAGGGATGTGAACAAAAAACATTATGGCCTAATAGTTGTCTGAAAAGGTGAATTTTGACGATGAAATATATCTACTGTCCATTTTAACTTTCAAAGGAATTTTCAGTAAAATTTCCTCATGAGTACCCTTTTAATGAATCTGTTCATCTTTCGTAGGTCCATGATATTTTTTAAATTAATGAAATAAGCCATCATTCTTAGCGCCAATGAAAAAAGCTGTGGAAATATTTATATTAAAGTCTAGAGATTGAATTCTAAAATATTTTCTCGAAGGTTTCGAAGTAATTTCGGCATTTCAGGAAAATCCATTTTTAGAAAAAATGGTCAGAAACTATCTTGCTTCTTGGATATTGGTTAATTGATATGTGATGATGACCTATCAATTGGTATCTTCAATATATAGAATATATGATGTGAGTAGAACTTACAGGGTTAGCCAGAATATTTTCTTCAAGGCACAACACAGCCTCGTTAACGAATCGAGTAACCATCCTCAATTGAATATCTTCATCAGCATTGCTACCTTTCGGTTCTATGCTGTATTTCTTCATGATATCTAAAGCTCCAAGATTGACATCTCTATCTTTCCTGCCCGCTTCGTAGACGTAAATTCCTTTGCCTGATTTTCGACCTGAATAACAGAAATGGTTGAAAATATTGAATTGCTCCATAATAAAACCGAACAATAAGGAGAAAAATTTAATAAAGTTGACCTACATCCCTCCAGAAAATCTTTGAGGACGATTCTCTAAAGAATTCAAAGTCATTTCTAATCACAAGATTTTTCCGCAATAAAAGTATCTTGTGCACCAAGGGGGGAAAGCAAGGGCATTCTAACTCGCGTAGATATGAAGGTGGTAACCACGCGGGTTTAAATATCCTGTTTCCCTTTCTCAGTACCCATTGTTCTTTCTAGATGAAATTCCATGTATTATCCAACATACATCATACATAATCTTTAGTTGAAACTTGACCTTGTCAGCCTAAAATATTTATAAATTTGGATATCAACTTATCTTGCGGAAACCACTTGAATGGCTATTAAAAAATACTGATAAAAAACAAGAAAAATTATTGAAGGGTAGCAAACGGAAATTTGAGTCCAAAAGATCTACCAAGTTGGCAGAAAAATAATTGAAAACACGCCATTTACAAATCTCCCTGATACGGAAAATGTATACATTTAATAGTCGATAAGAATAAAGAAGCAAAATGTGTAAAAGAAAACAAAAAATTGTAGGATGTGTAGGAATTATCATCAAGTGCGAAAAGGACTTACCCAAAAATCCAGCTTTGACCATTTCACTCATAATCTGAATATTGCCACCTTGGAACCTGGTACCAAATGCTTTAGAAAGATCAGCACTGATATGGGCGCCAACATCAATACCAACTTCATCGGAAAGTGTTGCAACTCCAACAGGAAATCCAAATTTCTTCGTCAATTTATCCAAACGAGTAGGGTCAATCCCCTCCTGAAGTAATCGCAACATCTCCGACAACATAGTACTGAGAATTCTAGTCGTGTAGAATCCAGGACCATCGCCAACAATAATAACGATTTTTCCCTGTTTCAGTCCAACATCAACAGCAGTTTTGATTGATTCCGTACTTGTTCCCTTATGCGTGATTATCTCAAGAAGTTGCATTTTCTCTACTGGTGAGAAGTAATGCATGCCAATGACTTTATCAGGACGACTGCTTCCAGCAGCAATTTTAGTGATTGGAATGGCTGATGTGTTTGTGGCAACAACACAATGCTCTGGGGTATTGGCTTCAATTTCTTGAATGACTTTATGTTTTACAGCTAGATCTTCAAAGACAGCTTCAATGACAACATCAGTATCTTTGAAATCATTGTAATGCAAGGTAGGAATGAGATTAGTCATTATTTGACTCTGCTCTACCTGGCTAATGCGTTTTCGCTTTAATGCCCCCGCGTAGTGTTTCTGGACTTGTCCAACACCCCTTGAGAGTCCATTGTCAGTGGTGTCCTTCATGACAACACTATAGCCTTTGTCTACACTGACAGTTGCTATACCTGCGCCCATCAGTCCAGCTCCAACCACTGCGATCTTCTTCACTTGATTTTTCGGAGTGCCAAAACGATTCTTCTTACACGCAGTCTGACCGAAGAATAGACTAATGAGGCCTTTTGATTGGGGAGTTTGCGACAAATGGGCGAAACCACGAGCCTCTGCTTCATAACCAGCTGCTGAACCCTTGTCCACTCCTACACGAATCACCTCTAAGATTTTCAGCGGTGCAGGATACAGACCATTCGTCATCTTCAGGACTTGTTCCTTCGATTTCTTGAATATTTGTTCCTTTACTATATCTAATGTAAATGCCCAATTCATGATTTGACCTGTCAATGACTTTGGAGAGCGATCAATCTTCAGTGTTCCATTGGCTATGTCTTTCGCTACTTTTATCGCTGTCTCTTCTAAGTACCTCAGTGTACTGAAAGTTCAAATGAATTATCATTTACGGGGAAATATCTATATTTTGCTTCCGAATGGAAGCATTGTCTTTTATTACCTATCACCTAAATTGAATCCCGGCTGATTCTTTTGGAAGGATAAATGCAAGTGAGACGACTTAGTTCTTCCACGAATTTTTGGCAATATCTTCGAAACTGAAGGAAGTGGCGAAATTTGTATAGTAAATTTTGTTGTGGCTCTCAAATGACTCTGCAAAAAAGACTTTGATTGAAGTTTTCAATCTTTCTTGATTTCGATATTTCAGAATAATCTTCAAATGACTCTGCAAATAAAGCCTTTGATAAAATGTGTCGAAATGTTTTTTAATTTCCATGATGTTAGATAAGACTAGTTATCTCCTTTTGCCACTTCATCAAAAATATATTTCTTAGGTTTACACGAACTAATGAACATTTAAATGAATAAAAAAACAACAATTTGAAATTGGAAAACGGAAAACGTTGTCTTGCATTGTTACACGAAGTAGATTTGGTTTAGGTCATAATTTTTGTGACTTTCTAATGTGTCCGATCATAGCTCATAAATTGCACAGTTCTCATGAAGAAACACGTGGAACATTGACTTAATTTTGCCTATAGCATTATTTCTGTGTTAATAAATTAGCAAGATGCTTTCGAATGGATTAAAATTCTTGGAGTGATCTAAAATATTTGATATTCGTGTTATTAATAATGCTTATGTTAATATTCTAACCATCTATTTTTGACCTTTAATATTCGAATCCTCAAATTTTTTTTTTCCGTATTTTTTCCGTATTTTTTTTAGTAAGATATAAAATTTTTTCAATAACTAATCATGTAGTGAATCCCAAAGGTGAGCTTGACACTCAAAATAATCGATGGACGAATATTTTAAGTGGCAATTGAATAGATTTCAATAATTACTTTTTGAGGCATCGTCGTAAAAACAAAATATACGCATTCTACAGGTCAGAGCTGATTGTTTTGATAAAAAAATTGGTAGGCTCGGTTTTAATTGATTAAATGCCTCCATTTGGAAGGAAAGAATAGCGAAATGAAAGATACTTGTTCTCAGGTGTGCTAAGACCGGGTCCCAGATGATCAACTAGTAAATCAATAATCCCCAATTTCTTAGCTTTATCAGCCTTGAGCATTGAGCCAGTAAGAGCTAAACTGAGGGCGTCTGGGAGTGCTATCAGTTTAGGTAACCTCTGAGTACCTCCACCGCCAGGGAGGAGACCGAGCTTCACCTCTGGCAATCCTATAACTGTCTTTTTGTCCTTGACAGCTAAGCGGTACTGGCAAGCCAATGCCACCTGTGAAAAAATAAAAAAATAAACAAAAATTTAATAATCTTGTAACAAAATTCCCGGAAATAATACCACAAGAACTTAAAATTATTCGAGCAATTTCGAAAGGTATTAGGGGAAAAATTTTATCATCCAAATTGTCACCAATAGAATAGCGAAAATCGCCGAATCCATTCATTGTTAATGACAATTGTTTAATTAACGCAATGAAATTCAATTCGTCAGATTCAATTGAAGATTGCATAGAGTGGTTAATCCTTCATTTTTGCTAAAGATATACAACATGAAAAATTGTCAATGAAATTATCAAGAAACCTAAATACTATGTGGACTATATAAAATAACAACTAATGGTGAAATTTGATCGGCTGAAATTTGAATGAGGAAAATTTCCATAGTATTAACCATTCCGTCAGTTTTTTTAATATTGCAGAAATTCAGTAGATAAGTGGTAATTTAAGATAAGCGCACTTTTTTCAAGCCTAGTTTATACCTAATATCTCGAAATTGAAGGAAGATAACGATATGTTTGCACTCACATTTTTTTTAGAGAAAACGGAGAGGCGTAAAAATATGTATCTATAAACATGTCAGTATTCTTCTTCAACTCCAAGATATTTGCGAAAATCTTCGAAAAAAATGCACTCATCCTAGAGTACCATTTACTAACGAAGTTTAAATGAATTAACATCTAGAAATTAAAAAATGTTGTCAAAAAATTCTCCTTCTGTACTTTTCGGAATTCGGGATAGGATTATCTAAATATTTTCGAGTATAGACCGTGACAATTGTTCCAGTTTTTAAGAATTGTAGCTCGTTATTGATGAAAGCAATTAATTTTACCTCTAAACCACCACCCAGACAAGTGCCTTTGATAGCAGCAATAATAGGTTTTTTGCTGTCAGCTATCCTGTCAATAATTGCATGGCCAGCTTTTGACACCTTATAAACTTCCTCTTCATTCTTTAAATTCTGTAACATAGATATATCGGCACCAGCAATAAAACTGTTTGGTTTTCCACTTATTATCACCGCAGATTTAATAGCAGAATTATTCTCTATTTCTCCCATCAAAGTCCGCATTTCTTCCATCAATTCAGCATTCAAGGTGTTCTCCTGAGCATGAAAAAATTCAATTTAGTAATCTTTATATTCCCTCGTGTTTTCATGACTGTTCCTACGAAATTCACCTTGACACCTGGTGAATCGAGTGTGATAACAGCCACATCATCGATGAGTTTGTATTTTGTGTGCTTGTTTGTTGCAGCAGTTGCTAAAAATCTCAGTGACGACTGATATCCTGCACAGAGATAAGAATTCATGAGACTAGTAATTCTATAATTCAATAGTCACTCGAATATCGCGTTCGAAATCAACAATCATACGAATTTTCAAGTAGGGTACAAAGGTTAATTTTCGATTGATGAGATGAATGTGCAATTTTTATAAATATCACTTTTACATAA
Organism: Fopius arisanus; assembly: GCF_000806365.1. Lineage (NCBI taxonomy): Eukaryota > Metazoa > Arthropoda > Insecta > Hymenoptera > Braconidae > Fopius > Fopius arisanus. Next base: position 216,515 of record NW_011887818.1, read on the forward strand.
TTAAAATATGATTCTGTAAAGAGTGAATTGATTAGTGAAGAGTCTAAAATTACCTGATAGTGTAAGACAGTCATGATTAATTCGTGAAAATCTTTTCAGCGCCCCAAAAATTCGCAAACTTGCCATCTTAGCCTTACGCTTAGCCTGTACAAGTGCAATCTGACTGAATGTACTGAATCCGCTGAATCCTCAATGTGCTAGCGAACCGTGTAAAGAACTCTCTTCGGAAAACTTCGGCCTTCTATCTATGATCTTGCGAGTACCCCCACTATTCTCCTAAAGCCGGCCCAAATCAACATAACACTCGGCAATTTTCAAATTAGGGCTATAGAGACTATAGCTCATCCAGTACATAATCTAGTTCTGAAGAGAAATTTTAGCTCTAGTTTTGAGAGGTGGGAACCAAGGATATGAGTGAAAATTGGAAAAAGTAGGAATAATTTTTCAGGGCTATAATATCACAAGTACGTCTATATGTTCAATAGATTGTGTTCGATATTATAGAGGGGTTGCCGGCGCTCAAGAGGCGGCGATTTCTGATTGGTGCGGCCATTTTCGGCCGAAACGGCGGGCTTTTTCGATTACTTCATAAGTTTAATGTCACATTTCCCTCGCTTTAATGTTAAATGGGGTAATGAATGGAACAAAATCATTTATTGGTATGCACTTAATTTATTCTTGCCAATTGTTTTTTTTTAATATATCTGCGTTAATACCAAAAATGATGGTGACCCGTTGCCAGTACTTATGCAAAGGCTACAAAGAATTTCCATAGCGGTGGCGTATGTACTAATCTGAAGAACGTACGTGTCAATAAGGACGAACGCAACGACGAAACCGTCGATAATTTTGAGAGTGCATGAATTTTAAGAGCACAATAATTTGGACTGACCAAATTTTCAGGAATTTTCTTGAGTTCAAGGAGTATGTAAATTGAATGGAAAAGCGAAGAAACGATGCTAAACGTTTCTGCTGAACAGTAATAGATCGGTGCAACAATTTCATTTTTGTTACAAAATCCAATTTGCAATACGTTCATTAATATGCAAATTAATGAAAAAACATGTTTACAGTTTACTTTTCTTCAAAAAAGGGATAAGATTCACATTAAAGAATTCATCGTTATATTTTAAACGGGGGATTCCCAAGCTAATTAATCCCAATATTCCCAATGATGAACTCATTGTCAGAAAAAATCTTTGCTGCCCCTTAATTGATCAAAAATTCATCGAAAATGAATTCATGTCAATCAGAGATTAATATTCCAAGTATACAAGGTGACTCTTCCAGTCAAGTGCCAAGGACCAAATAGCAATCGAAGGATCTGTCAGGGATCTCTGCAGACAAAGAACTTGAGACGATAAATTCACGCCAAATCTGAAGCTGATTTTTTTAGCTGCTGACGCTCAGCTGAGCTACTAACGCCCTTCAATAATTTCCACGTTATTGGATGAGAGAGTAAATCGATACATAAACCCTCCACCAGCGGCTGAGTGAAGCAAATGACTCTTTGTGTATCGGACGATCTTTCCAAACCCCGGAATATTAGGACTACATGGAAACACCTCGATTATCCTTCAATGCTGCTCTGAAAAAGTTTTCACTGTTATTAAACAATAATTCCCGACAATTATTCTTCTCCTTTTTCGATTTTTTTACAAATATCTGAAAAACGGTTGATAAAATTGACCTAGAAAAATATATCGTTTTTTATTTCATTATTATTCAACGTCTTACAAAGGTTTGTTGACGTGGAGAAATTTTCCTACGCTCTCTGTGAACTTTTGAAAATATTCACAAAACTGCACAAAAAATGAGACAAGTAGACGCACAACTATAAAAATTTAGGAGTCATTAAATAATGATAAAATAGAGGAACGATACATTTTTT
>NW_011887818.1:219855-224601 GCF_000806365.1 Fopius arisanus
CTTAGTTCGGATTGCAACTGAGGATGCGGATTCGGAGTTACGGGGTACATTTCACATGATGAAGTGAGAAATATGTGTCGAATCTGTAAAAAAAAAAAAACTATTGACAGGCTGCAAGGAAATTATCAATCTGACCATCTCCCCTGGCCGGAGAAATTATTAATTTGATTATTAATTGTTATTAATCGCTAAAATTACTACTTTAATTATCAATTTAATTATTAATTTAATTATTAATTAGAATGTGTCATGTGACTCTGGATACTGCAGTCTGATTGGTAAAAATCAGAATTTACCACAAATACCGCACGTCGATTGGTCAAAATCGAGATAAGAATAATTATCGAATAATTATAATTATTATCGGATTATTTGTCTTATGCCAATAGTTTGCACTAGTACAAAAAATCCGGGATAAATGCAGAATCCAGTATATCTGTGTTAAAAAATTGCACTCCGATTGCTCAAAATCTGTACCTGAAAATCATACTAAGATGCCCGAGATTTGGAAAAATATGATTGGTTAGAGTCGAATGTAAGTGCATGCCACTGATTGCTACACACGTCGATGCTGGCAAGGCAACATACAGTAGCAAATGGCTAATAATATTCTGAACTTTCTCCCCCCAGGTTGACGCAGGCGTCAGAGGACTCATTAACTGAACTTGTCAATTCCACACGGCGAGAAATATTCCGTAAAAATTACAAAACTCGCAATTCGCTTAATTGCGGAAATTACTCGGCAAATTTGACGTTTTGCGCAATTTTTACCTGGAAATTCCGAGGGAAATTCACATAAAAATTACTGATCCCTATGGAAAATGGTATACGTATGAATTATGCACACATATAATCAGGTAAAGAATGCGATATGTCAGATATATAATTGATATATATGTACCCGCATGTAATATGCCAACAAATGATGAATCACTAATTTTGTCATTTTCCTGAATTAATTCCGTGTTAACAATAAATCTTAATATTTTCTACTTTTTAATGTTTTTTTCGAAATATTCAATAAATCCTGAAAAATGTAGTACCCAAATTGAAATCAGTAACGATGCGATAAAGTGGGTCAAGACGAGAAATTTAAATTTCGCAGGAAAAGTGAAAACCTGATAATGGCTGTACATTTATGAATTTCATTAATCTTCTGATTGGGTTCAACGCTGAGAGTGTTCAAAAAATAAAACCATAATTATCCATAAGTTTCTCATTCTGTAGATTATTTGTTATTAATTTGTATTGACGCAACTCTTAGTTTGTTTTGCGCACTAACAACTAAGTCGACTTATCCCTCGCAATGTTTTTCCTTAAGAAATTATGTCGGCTTAAGATACTTACGTAGAATCTATATAAATAATATTCGCAATAAATATTCCGCAGTCACCTGAGACAAAAAATTCATATCGTAAATTATAGTAATAAAATCATCAATAAAATTCCAATGATTTCCTCATGTTTTACATATCGTTCGTTAAAAGTAAAAAAACCAATAATTTACTTTTTTGAATGTACAGAAATAGCAACCATATATAATCCAAATATATCGCGTTTTGGCCATACAACTCTTTCTGAATTGATGTAAAAAAAAGTGTGACGTAATCCGCGTGATTTTTATTTCAAAAAAGGTGTTAATTACTTCTTCTCAAAGGACTTGAACTTATTAAAAATATTCACTTATTTAACACATATTCAATTTATTAAAGCAAATACGATTGGAATCTAGAGCACCGAATGTTTAGTATAGAACAGCCAAGTTAAATAAATAATATATAATATTCATCAAACGACTGTAACTAACCTAATGTAGGTTAATATATTAATAAAAAAAGTGTGAAATTAATTTAATAATTAATCTAATACCCAATGTCTGCTAAAAATGGGTTATACCTTCAAGAGGTGGTTTTACTAATAAACTCATTTTCAAAAAAATCGATTCCCAATGTTCGTTCGGCTACTGAAATGACCGCTTCGGTACCAAAATAAAAACTGTTGCGAAGTGGTAATCGACGATTTAAACGTTTATTATTTAACCTGTTTTTAACAAATATTTTGGAATTGAAGGACGACGATGATATTTTTATAGATCTCTTTTCTAGATCTCATCTTTCTCTATAAAAAATGTATCCACAAAAAAAGGCCATCTTCCCCCAATTCCGAGTTATTAACTAAAGAATTTCATCCCAAAATGCAATTACTGAAGAGATATAATTCCAACGACCCCTAGATTTAATTATCCTTGTAAATAATTCGGATGGATTAATGTATTAAATAAATAAACCTAAGTAGGACGTTCTTTTTATTTTTTAAATATTACCGTTTTTTTGTTGATGAATTAACAATTTGTTGTCTAGGGTATTGAATTCATTGAAGACATCTAAACAAATGATATTATTGGTAAATTTGATCGTCTCTCCTTTTATATTCTACCAACAAATTGTTTTCAATGTCTTTTTCTAAAAATGTTTTCTAATACTCTATTATCATTAAGCATGTATCTTTGAAATATAAAATTTCTCAATAACTTTGTATGCCAATTTCGAATTCGATCAGAACGACAACGAAAAGAATATTTCAGGCAGCAATTAGAGTCGTTTTAATATGGATTATCTTTTCATCTATGATGTTAGGGACATGTGATTGTCACGAAAATGAGCTAAAAGAACAAAAGATTATAGAAGATTCCTTTGACAACATTTTTTCCTTCTGAACGTATAAGATATTGTCAATTTTCAAAGGCATGTATTTTTCGACAAAAGCGACCAAAACAAGAGAAAATTGTAAAATATTCCTCAGCAAAGCATCTCCCTTCTCAAACTATAAGATATTATCAACTTCAAAGCATGCATTTTTACCAATATAAACGAAAGCGAAAAAGAAATTCTGGATGATTCCTCGACGAAGGGTGTCTTCAGTCTTCACCGACTCAAACTGATTTTTCGAAGCAGGTACTTTTTGTTCAAAGAAGTACCTGAAAAATGTAAATAAAAAATAAAAAAAAAGGTAAAAATGAGTAGGTGAATGTGCGCATAGCTTCCAAGTGGGGGGTTAAAGTCCCGAGAGCCTGGGCATGGCATCTAGTGCGTCTAGTACATAATGCCTAGTGGGCGTTAAAAGTGATGAGTGTGTGAGGGGGCAAAGTATGAGCAAGTATGAGCAAGTATGAGTGTGCATGAGTGAGTATGAGTGAATAAGAGAAGGGAGGTTGTAGGCCTCGGTAGGTAATAGCTGTATTGCTCTATAGGATAGTAAACCCGACAGTCGACACCGCCGGCTGCGCACCAACAGTTTTACTTTGCGTTGCATCTGTCTTCATCATCAAAAGCTCTCATTTCCTTCATTCTATCCAACATAAACACCCCAAGTGTCTCAATCCATCGGTGACGAAAAAAAGTGTCATTACCCCATTCCAAATTAAATTCACTGTGATTCCCTAATAATTCACTGTGACTGACAGTTCGTTCCTCAGTTTATGGGTGCATCAAACACAAAGTTTATCTACATTCAGCCACTCCAGTATATACACACATATATGTATTGAATGCAATCTGATTCATATCCCGAGTGATTGTTTGGATACAGTGCGTGATTCTTTCTAGTCCATTCATTTCACTCATATTGACGGATTATTCGTGGAGTACTTTTCAAATGAATACACGAGAGGTAATCTTTATTTTTTTCTATTTTTGTTGTAAATATTTCAAGAGATTTATTCATGGCTCTCCTGCAGGATATCGAATGTATGTTGACAGCACCAGTCACTGAGCCAGAAAATAGAAAAACAATGTCGTGGTAAAATGGAGGTTCATTTGTCCCATACAAAAAAAATTATTGGTTTCAGCCATCACAAACTTCTTTTATTCATTACTCACTCAAATTGAAAAAAAAACTATATATTTAGCGTTATTTCCGGTGATGTGACAATTCACGTACATTTCGATTATCAACAGGAAAGACTGCCTTTTTCCGCTAAATAATGAACAGTGAATCGTACTATTCCTTTCATTTGGTGTTCCCTGCATTTATGTCATGATATGCTATCTAAAATACATTCCAAACTCTGGACGTGTTTACATTTTTCATATACATTAAAACATTCATTCATTCTTCTTGGAAGAGAGAATTAATGTTTCTGGTCTTCCTCTCGTGAGGCTCCATGTTCCCAGTGAAATAGTTTGGGTATTTTTACATCAAAGGAGTTAGAAAATTAAGTGACATCAATGAACGCACTATTGAATTTTCTCGCGTTAGGGGAATTCGTATCATTTCAATCTCTCCTTTTGTTAATGGGCGTTATTGGATAGCAGTGCACTTGCTAATGACATTAATTGACATTTATTGGATTTTAGATGATTTCTAAGATAACCATCGTAACAAATATACCCCTTTAAAGTGTACTGTTATTTTTATTGGTGGTAGAGAGAGGGTCTGGAAGGAAAATCACTGAATATTTTTCATAACAAATGTCTTTGTTGAATGGAGGCGCATGACCGCAAACATGTGTGGATGGGTAGAGGGTCATGGTTATGGTAGAACTGTATTATCTTGAGAATTACTGTAGAATATACTTGTTTTTTCATTATTCAATCGAGGCGAATTTTCACACGCATGTCTCTGGCTGTAATCGAATAAACGATTCGATAGAGGAAACTCGTGCACATATTACATTACAAAAAAAATTACTTCCGATAAATGAATTTACTTCTGCCAAGTCCGTTAAATTGACAGAAAGAATTGGAG
>NW_011887818.1:224611-229576 GCF_000806365.1 Fopius arisanus
AATAATTCACTGTGACTGACAGTTCGTTCCTCAGTTTATGGGTGCATCAAACACAAAGTTTATCTACATTCAGCCACTCCAGTATATACACACATATATGTATTGAATGCAATCTGATTCATATCCCGAGTGATTGTTTGGATACAGTGCGTGATTCTTTCTAGTCCATTCATTTCACTCATATTGACGGATTATTCGTGGAGTACTTTTCAAATGAATACACGAGAGGTAATCTTTATTTTTTTCTATTTTTGTTGTAAATATTTCAAGAGATTTATTCATGGCTCTCCTGCAGGATATCGAATGTATGTTGACAGCACCAGTCACTGAGCCAGAAAATAGAAAAACAATGTCGTGGTAAAATGGAGGTTCATTTGTCCCATACAAAAAAAATTATTGGTTTCAGCCATCACAAACTTCTTTTATTCATTACTCACTCAAATTGAAAAAAAAACTATATATTTAGCGTTATTTCCGGTGATGTGACAATTCACGTACATTTCGATTATCAACAGGAAAGACTGCCTTTTTCCGCTAAATAATGAACAGTGAATCGTACTATTCCTTTCATTTGGTGTTCCCTGCATTTATGTCATGATATGCTATCTAAAATACATTCCAAACTCTGGACGTGTTTACATTTTTCATATACATTAAAACATTCATTCATTCTTCTTGGAAGAGAGAATTAATGTTTCTGGTCTTCCTCTCGTGAGGCTCCATGTTCCCAGTGAAATAGTTTGGGTATTTTTACATCAAAGGAGTTAGAAAATTAAGTGACATCAATGAACGCACTATTGAATTTTCTCGCGTTAGGGGAATTCGTATCATTTCAATCTCTCCTTTTGTTAATGGGCGTTATTGGATAGCAGTGCACTTGCTAATGACATTAATTGACATTTATTGGATTTTAGATGATTTCTAAGATAACCATCGTAACAAATATACCCCTTTAAAGTGTACTGTTATTTTTATTGGTGGTAGAGAGAGGGTCTGGAAGGAAAATCACTGAATATTTTTCATAACAAATGTCTTTGTTGAATGGAGGCGCATGACCGCAAACATGTGTGGATGGGTAGAGGGTCATGGTTATGGTAGAACTGTATTATCTTGAGAATTACTGTAGAATATACTTGTTTTTTCATTATTCAATCGAGGCGAATTTTCACACGCATGTCTCTGGCTGTAATTGAATAAACGATTCGATAGAGGAAACTCGTGCACATATTACATTACAAAAAAAATTACTTCCGATAAATGAATTTACTTCTGCCAAGTCCGTTAAATTGACAGAAAGAATTGGAGCTGTAGTTGGCATAGGTGTTGGCATTTATTTAACAATTTTTTTCTTGTTTATATGAGAACACAGTTGCACCTTCAGAAAAGAGAGATTATTCCTGTCAATTGTGTTTGCTGGTGTTGAAGTAATTCGTTTAAGGCGAGAAAATTGAATGGTAATTTTAGGGTGAGATTTTAGAGAATTAGGTCATTCTGCTTATTCGAGAAAAGTAATTATTTGTGAGTGCAAGTCAAGTCTATCAAGTAGTTGCTAGTTGCTAGTTGCTAGTCGATCGGTGGCCAGTTTACGCAGTAATGGCACTGCGATCGCTAGGTTTCCTTCATGAGTACGACGAAGATAACATTTATCAATATATCTTCGTCTAAAACATTTGATATGGGGAACCTTTTGTTGGCTCTCGAGGTACCTAATTGGAAGAATGAAATCTCTAGTGAAATTGCACACCAAGTGACTCAACCATCACGGAAATAAATATATATGCAAATCTATAGGTCACATATTGAATTTTTTACTGCCAATATCTGTAGTTAAGTGGTTGACGAAGAAGTTGACTCACCCTTTGGCAGGATTTTCGGATATTTTTTCCAAACTAAGGGAGTTTCCAAAACTTTGAAAATAATTGTTTTCGTAGTTCTCAATTAGTTCTACAGAAAAGATTTTAACAAAAATGTTATTATCTCTTCTTATTTCAGAGATATTTTCGAAAAACTTACCAGAGAGGTACGTTAACTTAATTAGTTTTTGCTTTGCTACAGAAATTTTATCGAATTTTCTTTAAAAGTTTTCAAGTCTGAGGTTTTGCAGTATTGCAATGATGAAAATAGGGGGCTTTCTGATTTTGTTCACATCCGCAAATTCAAGGATTCTTCTCAGATGGAATATTTTAGTATTTAGTCCAAAACTTCTCTTGTAATGAAAAGCAGGGAAATGTTTCGAACAACTACTAACAGGAACTGAAAATATAAATACAATTCAGTACCTGCAAATAATCAGTATTCATAGTCAGAGCCTTAAATAATTACGAATCGTGCTGCTCCCAAGTATTCGAAAAAAATTGTCTGCAGTTTCTTTTCAGAATTGACGAACTCGTCAATTATAAAAAAAATTTATTAGGTTTTTTCTTCTAGTCTGATCAGTTCTTACACCAATTCGTTAACATAAATTTTCTTTGAACTTGTAATTTAAGTATTTTATTCAATTAGGTTTCTTTTATCGTAAAAAGGTAAAAATTTCAAATCGATCGAAACAGTGCGGCGTTACTTTTATTTTACGCGAAAAGGAGAAAAAAATAATCAAATAAATTATTAGGCTTGAGTCGTTTCTCTCATAGATGCATTATATTGTCAAGCAGCGATTTCAATAACAAACTCATTGCTGAAAACAATCGTCTAAAGCCCTTTTAACATTGAAATGAACGTATTAAGTTGTACCCATCGTAGAAAATAATACTTTCTGTTGGATTATGGAGTTAAAAGTAAGAAAACACGTTGGTTAACGTTTAAATAATTTTACTTATAATAATTTTACCACAAGTGACTGACAAGGTATACGAGCAAGGCCCTGTTGTCCCGTAGAGGGCAATATATTTCCCACCTCTAGAAATATTTTCCTTTTACCTTTCCCAACCATATCTGGTCACCAGATGTATTTTTGAGAATATTCAAGTATTATAAAAACTAATGAAGGATTTAAGACATTTTCGCTTTTGACAACTAGGGACAATCCCAAAGAAATGTGGCAATAAACTATCCTCCCTCAAATGAGAAAAATAAAACTTGAAAGGCGTGGAATAATTTTGTAGCCGGGGAAATCCCCGAAATCCAACAGTCTCTGGTAAGGATGTCCTACCCTCGTTTAGCCAGAATTGCCGATCTTTGGAATTTTCTAACAAATATTTTGACTATATTTTTTATAAAGTTTTATGGATTTTTGAAAATTTAAAAAACACACCGAAAAATTATTGCATGATTATGACATTTCGGGACTCGTTAAATAATGATAAAAAAATGTGAAAATGGTATATTTTTTCGTATCAATCGGATCAACAATTTCTCAGAAAACTAAAAAAAACCGATAATTTTAGCAAAAGAGGGGCTAAAGGATGTAATAAGGATGTTCTGCCCCCCTTCATTTCTATCCCTAGAAAATGGTTCTTCCATTGAGTCCAAAATGGAACCTTTGGGCAGCTTTTCCTGATCGCCTAGACTCTAGGCCCTAGAGCTTCATACCGGTATCCCATCCATTCACTTCCGATTTAATAAAAAAAACCACAAGAAATGCTGTTTCATCTATCGCACACCGTTCTCTGACGGGCACTTTGTCTTTTAGTTTTTACTTCCCTCTGGTACAGCTTTTTATTGCTACCGCCTTATCTACTATTTTCATTGAAACTATATGTACACCGACCGAAAAAATTCTTCCACAAATACGGTTTGACTTGTATTAAGAAACTCATGAGTCGAAAATGGACAAGAAGTAAATATGTGACACTGAAATTGGAAAAGATATCGTCAACCAATTCTGTACTGGTCCTAACGACTATAATAATTTATTTCTGATAAGAAAGTAATTTATCAAATCAACTCTCGTTGACTCAATCCATTAAATCGTTTCGAAATTTTAAATTTAACATATGCCTTCTCCCAAACCTGTAATTTGAGAATTCGCCTCTTTATGAACAAATTGCTCTTCATTTTAAAAACAAAAAAAGTACAAAATTTGTTATTGAAAGGTAATTTTTCGTGTCAAATCATATCGGGAATTTTCCTGGCTCACATTTTATTATTGCAGGTCTAAATAACGCACGTAAATTTCGACACATGCGAATTTAACATACACTTTCAACACAATTCTAAACGAAATAAGGGTAATTATTTATGTATGAAAGTCAATTTAATAAAAATTCAAAAATAGCGGTAAAGTATAAAGAAATTGAAAAAAATTAGACTCTGAACTCTTGAGTGTTGTATTATGGTGTCAAATTGAATTACTATTATTATTTTTTCAAATTAAATTATTGACTTGTATACGTAACTAATTTTCCTTATTTTGTTGAAAATTGTGTTGAAAACTGTGTTGAACGTGTGTGTTGAATTTAGACATGTAATCCTTCCTACCTAATCCAAATGCCTATCCAACGATTTCCTGTGAGGTCACAAGATGTGGAACGCTATATAAATTTCCTGTCTTCCATGAAAGTGTTAATTCTGTTCTTAAGGCCCACATGAACTATCTATCGAACTTGATCTTTTGTTTAAATTCTATCTTGTTAGCATAAAATATATTAAAAATTGGGATTAAATTCGTGCTCGAGTGGTTATAAAAAAATAATGAAAAAAAAAGAGGAAAAAGTTTACAAAAAAAAAATATAAAAAATCCTCAGCTTACCATTGCTCTCCACCAGCTCAAGTGGCAGCTAGGCGCAATGTTAAACTGTGTATTTTTTATAATGTTAACATATTTTAGGTTATCAAAATAGAATTTAAACAAAAGATGACTGAAAGATGATAAAATATTGTCGTCTTGTCAATTGTCGAGATATAAGTTTCTTGACACAAGTAAAGCCGTACTTGTGAAAATAGAATTTATTTCCTGAGTGTTTGTATCTAGGAGAGGAATGTCGAGCTCAGTGAGGCCTGGCTTGATAAAGGTGGGCGACCACAAGC
>NW_011887818.1:230716-231646 GCF_000806365.1 Fopius arisanus
TAATTAGGAATCTGAATTTCGAAGTAAATTATCTTTTCTAGATAATCCACCTGAGCCTTAAACACTACAGACAATTAAAAAAAATCATTTAGTTACGAAAAATATAGACTATTTCGAAATTGCATTTCGTCAGTTGAAAGACTTTGAAGGCCATTTCCATTAGATATCAATGATAATCATCTGATTGATTTAGAGTATGATTATGATGGTTCCAATAATTTCAGACACGCCATATGGACTGAATGACCTTAACATTATCAACATTAACGAATTAATTGAAATAATTCTTGTAACGAAATCTGGTATGTAAATAGAATGAATAATAATGGGCTTTTGTCAAGATCGTATGTAACCTGATTATCATCTAAACCCATAGGATTATTATTATTATTAAAGAATGAACATCTAGAAATTACTCACCCGACAAAAAACGATTTTTTTTACATATATGCATACTCGCAACTGAATAAATTCTCAGGCATTTAATTTTGAGAAATATAGAATAGAAAATTCCAGAGGAGGGATCGTAGAATGCAGTTGAGATAAATTAATCATTCATTTGTTTTGAATGGGTCTATAAAATTGTACCTTGTGTGCCTCAAATCTGCATGTAAAAAATTGAACAATTGAAAAAAAATTTGATTCAATTAAATTTAAGAATGAAAACACTACCAATAACTCTGGAATTTCAAAACTAATCAGGATTTCCTCAAGTTTCCCTTCAAACAATCAAAAGTATGAAATTTCAAACGCGGAATTAAGAACACTGCTCTCGGAATTTGTTAACAGCAAAACTTGACTCTCGATTGTGTACAACAAATATATGAGATATCATCTAATTAGTTTGAAGCTCTTGAAGTATTAAAGAAGTACGGGGTATTTCGAGTTAAATATTGTAATGCCAATTCACCCGGAATGTTTTGCTCTCAT
>NW_011887818.1:232556-233111 GCF_000806365.1 Fopius arisanus
AGGCACTTCTTCCATACGGTCACCACTCAATTGCTTTTCATCGTATTTTTGGATTCTTAGGGGATGAACCTAAAAATCCATCAGACCGGATATGAACCAGGAGTTGGAATTTTTCTTGAAGAGTAGTGAAGGCGAAGGGGCTGTCGGCTATTTAAGGATGTTGCCACCCTTTCAATAAATAAAGATAATATATAAAATAGAGTTCACAAAAAAAGAATTTACGAACGAAAAGTGACCTATTTAAAAGAACGCTCATCCCTTCACGCGATTCAGGAGAAACTATAATCGCGAGGCATGATAGTAGTTCCTTTAAACAAGAGGACACGTTTTCTAGAACACATTGTCACTGTTTAAGAATAATGCTGACAATGTGGTGACGGCTATTTTCAGGACAACTTTGGCAATTCCATCCAAGCCAGGGGTCTTGGTATTCCTCTCTCTGTTTCCAGCACGGGTATTCCCGTACAGAACCATTAATATTATCTCTTACGAATATTTAGAAATTAATAAAGCTTAATAACAGTTTAAATAGATTACACATAGTGAAAAACTATT
>NW_011887818.1:234522-236776 GCF_000806365.1 Fopius arisanus
TCCATTTAAACACGTGTTAAATCACTCGAATTTCAAAAATTTATATCTCAAGTTCAAAACGGTCAATTGCAAACGAAAAAGGCTCATTTTGTTGCTAATTTTTCAAACTATTCACCATAAAATTTCTAACGAAAACTGTCGAAAAAAAATTCTACGCGACAACAACCTTAAAGAAGAATGGACCCAGCATCCCCGGGAACAAGGTTATCGCGTCATTACATCGCCCTAAAAAAGTGAAACAATGAGGGATCGAATCATTTGGAAATGTACTAAGTGATAGTAAGAATATATTAAACAACGCGCCGTCACATTCCTGTTGGTTCATTATAAAAGGGAAAACATTGAAGTGAAAGTTTTTTTCTAAAATCACGTACTTGAAACATTGTTGCAAATGAATTAGCTTCTACAACAGAGTTGTAAGTCTACAAATGTATAACATAGGTTTCTCATTTTCATTGAGAAATTGAATAGACTAAATAAAAATCTTCAAAACTTCATTGCCCCTTCGATTGTACCCCACGAAAAAAAAATCTTTGTCAATGAAATGAGGTAGTACTGAATCCCTTCATTTGGATAAAATAATTTTTTTACTCGGTGAACTCGATCATTTGATCTTGTCAACTTGAAAAAGTCTTAAGATTTAGTAAAATGCGTTCATCGTCCGATGTCCTGTTTTCTATTTTCGAGTTCTCCTCGACACGGAAATCATTGAGTTGGGTGTTTTATTCAATTAATCATGCGTTAAAGAATGTTATAGATGATTATTCTTGTTTTTATTTCAGATGAGAGAAGCAAATTAGAAGGGTGGCGAGATTGAGATGACAATTGTATCAGGTTAAATCGTAAGTTGTTCTCAATGCGAAGGAGAAAATTGGGCACGATGGGAGCTCCGTATGGACGTCATATCCAAGTGGGCAGATAAAACATAAAATTGGGTGAAATCATCCGGACTTTAAGTAAACGCGCGAAGAAGAGCTACGGAAAAAAATCTTTCTGATAACTGAAGAGTGATATCATTCACAAAAATGGGAAAGTGCTGCAGTAAGAGACAGGACCCTCAACCTCTAGGTAATTATCAAAGTTTATCAAAAGGTTCTCTAGAATTAACGCCCCATAGCTCGAAAGATCTTTATCGAATGCATTAAGGAGTTATTGCCGATATCTTCCCATTTTTCATGTTTTTATGTAAATTCACTTGAAAAAATATATCGTTTTTGGTTTTATTCAATGATTGACTAATTTCTGTAGTCGAGCGTCTATTTTTCAGAATTTTTGGTGAACGTTTCGAAATTTTTGGAAAAGTTTACTGAGAACGATCGGAGATCGCAATAACTCTTTAAAGAAAAATTTTAATCTCCTGAATTTGGCTAGGAATTATAGCCCTTCTATAATTAAAATCAATTTACCGATATTGAATGCTGATTTGATTTTACCTCATCATTTAATTTTTCCCACTCTTGTATACTTTATTGAAGTCCGCATTTTAAATTGATCGATGATATTTATATTCCAGTCTATAACAAAAAAACTGAGGCAGCACTCAGCTCGAAGAGTAATGGCAACTCGATGGATTCACGATATACGGCTGATCCAAATCAGAGTAGAGCTCAGGCGCGGGCAGACATCATACGCCCGAGGCATACACCGCGTAAGATACCACAACCCCTTAAACCAACCTCACCCGTTCTTGCCTCCCCAAGTTTGTATTTTTATTTTTTTCATACTTTTATTTATCCTGTTTATCAATGTTACATATTTTACATTAATTTTAACCGCAAATTCATTATTCTCCGTGTAGTTTTCGCTTGTATCCTATTCTATGTATTTGATAAAGTCCATGCCAAGTTATCCTAAATTTTTTATGAATTTATTGTTTTATAAATTTTATTTGGCAAGGCCAATGTCAAATACAACAACACAGACTGGATAGATTCCAGAGCTTCAGTAATGTCCCATGATTTATGAATCGAAATTAAAAATCATGATCTGCTATAATCGGAAAAACAAGTGCAAAACTACATAATATTCGATGTAATTATTATATTAATTATGAAAGTTTAAACTATAAAACTAACTTCCTACTGATCATTGAATTAGAATGATTTTTGGAAGTATTTAATTTGTTTATTATTTTCGATGAGTTCCAAAAATCAATGTAAATCAAAATTAAAAATGGAGATCACATTACTTCCAGTGACTTTCACTGATTTTGTCAGTGATAATTGACTCAGAGTTTAGAGCGTGCTATTAATTG
>NW_011887818.1:237586-239383 GCF_000806365.1 Fopius arisanus
CCAAAAAAATTCTTGACCTGATTGAAGAATTCGCATTGTTATCAACAGATTGTGCTCTATGTTTAGAACAAGTGCAAAATTTCTTGACAAACGGTTTCGTTTCTCAATATAAGATACTGTCATCCTATCAATTTTCGATTCACCTAATCCTCGGAAGATTTTTCCAATATTTGTGGACAGTTTTAGAGAGAGAAATTTTTCTACCCATTTGGTTTATTGGCCTATATCGAATGTGTAATTGAGCTTTTCGTTTCCTTATTCCTGCAAAGCTGGTTCTTTGAGAATGTTTCGCGGAAGGAGGCTGGAAAATTACTTCTCGTCGATGAAAATCCTCGGGGAACGTTCCTAGTGAGGCCGAGTGAGCACAATCCTCGGGGCTATAGCCTTTCCGTCAAGGACTGGGAAGAAGGAAGGGGACATCATGTGAAACACTACAAAATAAAACCACTGGACAATGGCGGTTTCTTCATCGCTACTAATCAAACCTTCCCAACCCTGCCAGCTCTCGTTATGGCCTACAGCAGTTAGTATATTTTTCATTACCATTTTTCCGTTAAACATGAATATGGAGTAACCTAAATATTTTTCCCACAAGTATGTAACTTCAAAAAAAGAATTCGACATGAATTCAAACCAGAATGAAGTCTGATAGCAATATTCTGTCTTAAAACCCTCAAAAATCAAACAAATTTCATCAACAATCTTTCATTTGATTTAATTTTTGTAAAGAACAAGAATTCCGAATGTAATAGAGTTTTCTGATTTTTTTAGCAGTTTTCAATGATATATCATATCATATGCTGATCTGACATAAAACTAGATGTACGTTAATGAGATCGTAAAAATGAGAATTTGATTACAGAAAATGCTCTCGGTCTATGCCACGTACTATCGAAACCCTGTCCAAAGCCTCAGCCAGATATGTGGGATCTCGGCCCAGAGTTGAGAGACAAGTGGGAAATAAATCGAAGTGAAATTCAGTTAATTAGAAAACTCGGTCATGGTAACTTCGGTGAAGTATATTATGGAAAATGGCGGAATAAAATTGAAGTGGCTGTGAAGACACTGAGACCAGGGACAATGTCAACGGAGGCATTCCTGCAAGAGGCAGCGATTATGAAGCAATTCAGACATCGACATCTCGTTGCATTGTACGCCGTATGCTCAAAGGAAGAACCAATTTACATTGTCCAAGAATACATGTGCAATGGGAGTTTATTAGATTTTCTGAGGACAGGTGATGGGAAGTACATGCAGTTTGAAGATTTAATTTACATCGCTGCTCAAGTTGCCTCGGGCATGGAACATTTGGAGAGTAAGCAACTCATTCATCGAGATCTTGCTGCCAGAAATGTACTCATAGGAGAGAAAAATAAAGCAAAAATTTGCGATTTTGGCCTGGCAAGGGTCATTGAAGACGACGAGTACTGCCCCAAGCAGGGAAGTCGATTCCCCGTTAAATGGACTGCCCCCGAGGCCATAGTTTACGGCAAATTCACCATTAAAAGTGATGTCTGGTCTTACGGAATTCTCCTCATGGAACTTTTTACTTACGGACAAGTACCTTATCCAGGTAAATCATCTACATTTATTTCCATACTAGATAGGCCAGTTTGGGCCAATATCGACATGTTTTCACTGTAATTGGTGTGATAGTAATTAAGACTGTCGTATGTCTCTCGGATCCCAGAATGATTGGAGTGTCTTAAAAAATCTTGAAATTACATTGAAAAAACAGAGTTGATCATTTTTTATCGGTCAAGTTGCTTAAATCGAGTGAATCATGGTTTTTTCATT
>NW_011887818.1:240668-321605 GCF_000806365.1 Fopius arisanus
CAATTCATTACGGAATAGTCAATTGCAAAATCCCGAATAATTGTTTTTTACCAGACAAATCCCCATCTCCTATTGATGCCCGAATCTTTGACAGTAAAAACATCTGCATGTCCATGATATAATGTGAGTGTAATAATCCACAACTTCTAAATACCAATATTGTTGTGTAATCATTATTTTCTTCGAATGGATTTTTTCAAAATGTGAACTCTAGTCAGTATTGAATTCCTGATCGATGGCTCTCTTCATGATTTTTCAATGAAGCCCAGTTAAGTTTATGCGTTCTCTCGAAACACATCTCAGACTTATGGCATCCAGGAGATACCTCAGCTTTTACGATTTCTCTGAGTTACCGTTGTATACGTACTGCTTGTCAGTGAAGAGTGATCTTAGTTTTTAGTGGTGGGCACAATTGAGAGGAAGTGACGATTTTGTAGAGTGATGTCTGCTAAAGTTCACTCGGATATGGCAAGCATTATACCTTTAGAATTCATCGATAATATATGATCGTTGAGAGAAGAATACAACATAGATGTATCAACTCATACAAAATTAGAGGTACATCTATATGTACGACGATTGATTTGATTGGATCGAGTAGAGGTTTGTTGTTGGTCGATCATTGGAATTCCTCTTGGATTCGGATGAGTTGGAGTGATTGCTTGCTGCTGAGCTTGTGCGTTTCAATCCATCATGATGTGCGAACTGCACATCACATTTCAGAGTTTTCAGCAAAAAAACGAGAGACAAGAATTGGTGCACTATTTTGGATTGGCAGGCATGTAGTCAGCTAGAGGAATTGCATCAACAATGCCCTGATTCAGAGGAGTTAGTAATGTGTATTCATCCCGAAAATGTGAACTCACTAAAATCTGATTGAAGAGCGTCGTTTGATGAAATCCTTTCAATAATTTTTCTATGCTAAGAAATTATTATTATTAATTAGTTACATCCACACATTTTCTAATAAGTCTTTCATTGTTTCGACTCTTTAATTTACACAACGAAGAAAACTTAAATGGCATTCTTTAATTAGACTGTTAACATTTTTTTCAAATTTGAGTCACAAACTAATTTGAATGTTCAATTAGGTGCGTTTTAATTAAATTTAAATTAAAAACACTCACTACATTTCTCATTTATCTTATAACAGTTGATTTTTTATAAAAATTTGAATTGTTCTCATCGTGAAAATTGAGAATGAACAAAATATTCAAGAAATTAAATTATTCGCCAACGAAAAATTGTTAAAAATTTCATATTTTTTTCCTTGCAATTTGAAGTGCAATTTTTAAACAGTCTAGGTATAACGGATCTTTCATCTCGTATCATTTATACCTATAAATGCTTTTTGTTGCGAACTACGTAAATATCTTGAAACAATTTAGAACGAAATATAATGAAAGAGTGATTTTCGGGATGAATACAGTAATGTAATAACTAATATATTTGATAAAGTAACGGCATAAGCAGCCAATCTATGTCAGAATTTTGAAAGAATCCAAAGTGACTGTCGAGAGACGTAAATTTAAAGTGTACGGCTGGTTGCATCAATTAAATATGACAGATTTTCAGAATTTCGTAATTTGATCTGCAAATCACCATGACAGTAGAAAATATCCA
Organism: Fopius arisanus; assembly: GCF_000806365.1. Lineage (NCBI taxonomy): Eukaryota > Metazoa > Arthropoda > Insecta > Hymenoptera > Braconidae > Fopius > Fopius arisanus. The sequence continues at coordinate 242,292 of NW_011887818.1, forward strand.
TTCTCTTTTTGTGAAAAGAATTTTCCATGGTTTAAGGGAAAAGTTGTGCTCCTTTTACAGCTGACTACCGCCAAAATTTTTATATAGATTCAGCAATTTGGGGAGATTTTCAAAATACTCGTGGAATACACGAAGTATGATTAGTCACAATGAATTTGATCAATTTATACAAATGGAATTTAACTGAGATACTTCCAAATGAGATTAGGTAGCAATGAGAGAAAAAATTCTGAAGCCCACCAGAGCGCATTCAATGCATTTTATCCGCTTTCACGTCGCCGTCGCCTCCAGTAATCAGCTGTCAGTAATAATTAAATACGTTAAATTCCTGTGATTTTCTTCACACTTGACCTTAATGCATTTATGTTCGCATTTCAATGATAGCTATATAAATTATTCGAATTAAAAGAGTGCTAGCAACGTAAGCCATCGCGGCAAATGACTCTTCAGTCTCAATTCGTCGAGATTTTACCTGCAGAATGTACCTGCAATTAAATTCATATTAGTCTTTTCATCCTCGAAATATTATGTTTAGGGAAAATTCTTGCAACCAGCCTCGAGAGAAGATGGAAAAAATAAATAAGAAATTAATGAGTTTGGAATTAAGATAAAGATGTTATATCTGCGAAGTGACTAAGAGGAAAATTGTAAATTTTCGTAGTGAAGTAGTTTGTAAGTAGAATTCTCTTTGGAATGGAGATCATACATAAGAAATGAGGGAAAAATGTTTGATAGATACAAAGACTCTGCTGCAGATAGTTTACCAGTAAAGTCTCCCGGTTAAATATCACATATTCATCGGAAATTTTACAGTTGTTAGAACACTAAGATAATCTTAACAATATTTTCCATTTCATCGATGATAGGGAAAAACAAATGCAATTTCCATCTTTGACATTGTGAAGTAGCCATTGTCATGGTTTTTTTTAAAAAAAGTAATTAGTTTGTAGAGTGTACGTCCAACAACTTTTTTCTATAAGAGTTTTTATACCAATTGAAACGTTATCCATATATGAGCCGCACTGATATCAAGGTATAAGAGATTTTAGCCCCGTTTAATACTCGGTGATTGACAGATCACCTATCTAGCCATGTCGACAATTCATCGTTGTGACCTTTGAATTTTGATGAAACAGGCAAAATAGAGTGTGACAATTAATGTGAAAGTGCTAGCACTATTCGAGGGATACAATTGTGCCGTACGTTGAAATAAAAATTTAACTGAAGGATAAACAATGATGATCCTTGAGTTTGTATGCATTTGACTGAAAATTTTCGACTCGCGTGCCAAGATAATCAGTATCATGCCATAATTTTGTTCGCCCTGCGACTTTCCTTAAATTAAATTCCACGAAAAATACAGAATAAACATCTGTATCTATATCAATTTAGCAATTTTATCACTTTTTTCCGCAAAAGAAAAATATAAAAATAACAGAGTAAAAGTTTGTAAAATGTCGTGAGGCTCGGCATAAGAAAAATTTCACCAAATCTGTGATATAGCGCAAACACACCTCAAAGTTTTGATACTGAATTTTCAAATTGTACGGGCCCCATGACATTGACGTCCAGATGATCTCATCATTACTGATTCACCAGAATATTTTCCGCACTGAAGCGAAGAGTAGAAAAGAAGGAATATTTTTATTCAAGGATCAATTGTCGTCAGAACCAATCCATAATTTGCCATTACACACGGTTCGATGATAATAAACAGAATATATTTCCTGATAAATTGACAAAGAAACAAATAATTCATAGAGAATACGATTGTTCATCACGATTGTTCATGTACCAAAGCTTATTACTGTATTCGTAAAGTAATTTAATGATTACTTTGTATATCGCTGTATCAATTACCTACCATTGTCGTAAAATGCTTATGCAAATTAAATATTTAAATATATTATGTATGATACTTCAACCAATCATGACAATTTTACAGACAATTCATCATTATTTCGATAGAATTGAGCCTTTCAATGACGGACAAATCAATTATCTTCAATTTCCTTCAACAACATTTTTTTTCCTTCTTAAAAAATACAAATGGTTTTCAAATATGAGGCGACATGCAGTATCGTGCCATCAATATTATAATGAAATTATACGGAGTGCATTAAAAATAATTGATTGAAATAATCTTAGATAATCAATGTAAAATAACTGAATGAATTTTTTTCCGTTAAGTGCAAATGTTTTACAATGGAATAGATATGCTACAGAGGGAACGATAAATGATTGAGATTAAATTTTTTTCTGCGCAAATGATTTATAATCGATGGAAGTAAATAAGTATTATGAGAAATGAAAATAAGTAGTACATAATACATGGTGGATTATATGTACATCATTTCGGCCATATGCGACATCTTCTTTGGGATATGAACGAATTCTTCAAAGTAACTTGCAAGTTCATCGATGGTAACGTCACAAGATAATGGTGGTGATATTCTCGCTTGCACTGAGCATGTATTTGTGCTTGTCGATTGGCCAGATGTTGATGAAGTTGATTCATTACTATTATTACTCATACCACCACCCGGAGCGCTCTTCAAACTCGGCATCGTATTGCTTCTAGCGCGTTTAAAACTATTAGAACTATAACTTTCATTCAAACTCGTATCATCTTTAACTATCCGTTCGTTATTAATATTGAGTGCTTTAAAGTCTTTTGTCACAGAGCCATGGCCAAATGTACGTGTGTTTTTTTTTCGTCTGTTCGAAATACTGATTTTACATGTTTCTTTCAGCATTTTACTTGCAATTGATTCACACAATATATTTGTACTCCCATTGTCATTGAATTTTAAAACAGCTTCTCTTATTATACAATTCTTTTTTGGCTGATCGATGATTTTATCACTTTTTGATGGTTTAAAGTTCGTTGTTGATTTAACACCCCGTGGACTGATGAAATTCGGCGTTGCTCGATTCGGCATTGATTTTCTTCTGAATAAATAATTTGTGTCTGATTTTTTATTACGGCCGTTTGAACGGAAGGGATTTGAAGACTTTGATTCCTCTACACTTCCACTGCTGTTTCTGCTTCTGTATATAAATATAAATTTTCCATTTCAATTTAAACATTTTAAGGAGATTACAGGGTGATTAAATCATCTGTCCTTCATGATTTTTTCTAAATTTAATGTAAAAAATAATATTTCGTAAACATAACCAGAATCGGATGACTCATCGATTTCGACACAAGGTCATCTAGAATGTATGCCTTTGAGCAACCGAAACATTCAATTTGGAGAGAAGATATTTATATATTTCCCCTTGGTCTTACGACAATGTTGAAGAATAATCAATCTTTATGATGAATGTCTGGACTACTTTACCAAATAAAAAATAAAAAAGTAGGATAATTGTAACTCACTGCGGACAACTCGTTGACAGTCGATCAATTTCAAGCTTTTCTAGGCTGGCTGGCAGCACCTCATCTGCCATAATCCTGATTCTTTTGCTTTTGATTCTCAGTGGGAACATGACATGACGATGTTACAATGTTGACAAACAAAGCTTGACAGTTGGCTGCAAAAGTTTCGAGAAGTTTCGTGTGCCACGTCTAGGTTACAAAACAAAAACACGAACTTCCAAGTGAAAAATCTAAACTATCCGATTTTCCTTCATTGTTATAAGGCTCTCAACGGGTTACTAAAATAATGATAATCAGATGTCTCAAGTAATTTTCACAATTAGTCCTGAATTCTTCGTTTTTATCAATAGCGATTGTAAGTGTCCTCAATATTGAACTTCCTCAGTGCGGATGATTTTATTCGATGATGCCTATTCTGGACTTCTTCCGCAGTTCCAAAATTTAACACTCTTATTCCAAGGTCAGTTAATAATCCACGAAAAAACAAAGGATAAATATAAACAGACAATTGCGCGCAACTGCCATTTTCCCATTATACATATTACACTGTACCAAACTGTACTAAATGCATACAGTGTGTGTTATGGACAAAACTGTACCAATCCACGAACAATCTGGATGAACCAAGATGATCAAGTGGTCGGTAAAAAAGAGCATTCCACAAATGGTACGAGGGATCGTCATGCTCTCCATATAAATTAGCCATCACTAAAATTAATAGAAATATAAAAATTATTCCGGCTACACATTGTAAGAAATTCAATAAGATTTTTCAGTGAATGGTGTAGCATTTATCGAGCTAAATCGTCATCTTTGGATTGGAAATAATTGGTGTGGATTGTGTGGAGTGTAGTGGGGCATTGCCTATGGTATTTGACACATATGTACCCTCTATGTATCGACGTACATAGACATATTTAATGGTTGATGCAGGAATGAATCGAGCAGCCATTTTTAAACTGCTTACCTGCTCTTAAGCCTCCCTCCTACTACAGTACTACAGAATAAGGGAGTGATAGAGAAAAGAAGAGAACATGGAGGATGAATTAAAAATTTTGACGATAACTTGATGGTCACTGAGTCACCAGCTGGCTGTGGATATGTGCTTGGAGCAGTATTGTGAAAAAAAATATATATACACATATATTTAATTATTTTTGAAGTAAAGAGTGTGGTTGAGAAGAGAGAGGAGAGGGAAGGGTGGTAGTTGGTAATAGAGGTAAACCAGTGTAAGAGGAGAAAGAGAAGAAGTTATAAAGGTGCATAGAAATAGAGAGAGAACGGGATATAAGGTTAAAGTGAGGAAGGGACGAGTGAAGATTTGATAAAATGACATGGTGAACTGTCAACCCCTGTTAATTCATTAATGCAATAAGATGAGGGCATAGGATATGATATTTTTCTAAACCTCAAAGTCGTTGATAATCGTGGACTGCTTGCGAGTCAAGTGTTAAAATTAATATTACCATTATAATAATTGACTGGAGTTAAAATGAAATAAAAGGTGTAAATAAAAAAAAGGCTATAGACGTATAGTTCGTACATCCATCAGAAAAAATCGACAAGGAAGAGGAGAAAGAGAGAAAAAATAATCACAGCGATGTGACTATTGATATGTAAAAGATAGAAGGACCAAAAGAAGACGGATATAAAGGGGGAGAATTCTGTAATGAATTTTTATTACGAATGTTGAGGATTTTATATCATTCAAGCGGTGGGTGGCTTGTTGAATAATGGCAGACAATGTGCACAGAAAAACGCACAAGACAACGGATGGCAGTAGAAAATTATCAACTCCAGTTAATCGTACAACATCTGAAACAATAAGGATTGGTGGTAATATCACTGATAATGATAAAAATCAAGTGGTGTTGGATCAGATGGGTCAGTTGGGTCAACACTGTATAACGTCGTCTGGTAATAATTTAATATCAACGCCAAATAATAACCAATGCAGAAAGAAAACATCATCATTTCAAATAACCAGTGTTACTGTTGGGAGTCGCATGAGTAATGACGCCGGTGAAGATTCAAATGATGATTTGGACGAATCACACGGTGAGGATAATTCTGTTGAACATTCAAGAATTGAAAATACTGATATTGAAACACCGAGCTACTCAGAGGATACATTCTCAAAGGACGATGTGTTTTTCAATGCAAGTAATGCTGCATTGAGTACAGCACCAGTTATACCAACATCCTCTCAATACGGTTTAGCTATTGTACCATCAGATCCAAGTGGTAATGTCAGTAATTCAAGCAATGACAGCAATATCAATGCACTTGAGTTGTCATCAGTTACTGACAACAATATCATTAATTTACTATCGAGTAATACTAAACAAGACACTGATGGTGTATCAATACGTGACGGTGTATCACATGGTAGGAATGAGAGATTCAAAGTTGTTAAAATTGAAAGTACAGAGCCCTTCAAACGAGGTAGATGGACTTGTATGGATTACCTAGATCATACATCTGTTAATAATCAAACCAATGCTATTAATACTGCTAAGACAACAGATCCTAATCAAGTGTGTATATCCTATGGTGTTAATGATGGAGTTGTATTGCCAACAAATGCTACGTCCGCCAATGATGATAAAACCATTGGGGTTGATATGAATGGTCATGTTGCGCATCAGGATATTCATGGTTCAATTGGCATTTCGAATAATCAAACCGGTGGTTATACTGTTACTAGTAATTCACTTCAATCACAGAATTGCCAGCGTAATCCAACAGCATCCGGTATTACATTATCACAACAGCCGTATTTCCATTCATCATCACCGCAGCAGCAGCAGCAGCAGCAGCAGCAGCAGCAGCAGCAGCAGCCACAGCAGCAACAACAGCCACAACAACAACCACAGCAGCAGCAGCAGCAACAGCAGCAGCAACAACAACAACAACAACAACAACAAGCAACTCAACAGCCTCCTCCACCATCCCAAGGTTCGACATTGCCCTCTAATTTACAACCAGCACATCCTAACAGTTTGGGACAGCCACAGAGTTTGCCACAGGGCTCTATTCCCCTTATAACGCAGACCAGCAACAACAATGTGACTTCTCAACAAAATATAAATCATCCCAAGGAAGAAAGCTATGTTAATGTTGCATCGCAAAATCAATCATTGCCAGGTCAAAATGTATGTCAATCCGGTGGAACAAATCCAACAAATATTATGGTACAGAATCAGGGACAGACACAATCTCCTAATCAGCCACAATCCCAATCGACTCAGCAACAGCACCAAATCAATGATCCGATAGCTGCAATTCAAAGAATTCAAGGAATACAAAAGATACATCAGGTTCCAGCGTCTGGTGGACAGCATGCTGCTAATACTGCACCACCACAACAACCAACACCAACGGCAACAGCTGCACCTGGAGCTGGAGCTACTGGCAATGCTAATAATGCTGGTGTTAATCCTCAAGCAACAGCCAATTGTCAAAATAATCTTGGGGCAATGAACTTTCATCAGGAGGGCGCAGAGCAGGACTCTGTGTCGGGTATAGCTGATGCTGCCTTGTTGGAATGTCTCGCTGAAGTAACACAATCAACTGATGACCATCAGACACTCGAAGAAAATGAAAGGTAACATTATATTCGGTTATTAAATAGAATGACTCTCTTGAGTTGACCCAGCTAAAAAAAGTAATATCTAATATGTGACCTATTCTGTTTGCAGTATGTCGGGAGCAGGTGCCGTTGCTATTGATAACAAAATAGAACAGGCAATGGTAAGATTATTCGGGGATTGCTTATCGATAAAACAGCCTGGGGCAATTATGAAATTATATATTTGTGTTATTTTTAGGACTTGGTGAAAAGTCATCTGATGTTTGCGGTTAGGGAGGAGGTGGAAGTATTGAAGGAAAAAATAGCTGAGCTTATGGATCGTATAAATCAGCTTGAGGCTGAAAACTCGATTCTGAAGGCGCACGCGACTTCTGAGACACTGGCGCAGTTGAATCAATTGTCAAATAAATTACCCCAAAGTAATTCAACAAGTGGTCAATAAGAGGAGTTATGTCAAATCAGATGGAAACAAAACATGAAAGAAAAAAAAAACATTGTAAATAAGTTTATATTAAATAATTAATCATAATAATGAATAATATAATCATTGTATATAACTTTACGATTTTTAGAAATTTATAAATAATGAGATTTATTATATTATTATACATATTAGTATTAGCAGAAAAATAAGTAAAAAAAAAGATGAAACATAAATTAAAGCCAGAGCTTTTTTTAATTTTTGTTTTTTTCACGTGAATCAATAATGGTACATTATTTTCTACGGTTTCAGTTTATTCCTATACGAGAACATATATTTATTACTTGTGAAGTCGGAACATTTTATTTACTAAGAAAAGACTTACAAAAAGCTGAAAATGAAGTGGATCAAGGAATTCGGTAATGAATGTCAACCAGCAACTTAAAATGGGGAGAAAAGAAATTTAATATGGAAATAATATTGAAACTTGTATTTCTGCATGAGACTTCCTTGAGTACTAAAAAATATGCCTATTCCGTCGAGAAGGGAAAATAATCTCTAAAAATATCCAGTGAGACGAGTAAGCAACAACACTGTCAGTCATTTTCTTTGAATTTATCACCAAAAATTCAGTTGTGAATCTCGAGCCACAATAATGACGTTATTCTATTAATTACAAGCTATTCTTAATACGGAAAAAATACATAATAGAGAGGAATTATACGCCATTTGTTTTTCCATTATTTCAATGTCTTCGGAAAATTTGATAAATTGCTGCGGTGTTTTTCCATTTGAGAACTGAAGTATTGACGTATCATATGCTTGGCCCGTTCCTGTAAAATGTCGCATTACAGGAAAAGAACATCCATTTTAAAAATCTACAAATTTTCAGTCTGCATCTTATTTTACATCTGATGATATACATGCCTAATAAATTTTGTTTTTCATTGTATCACGCGTTGAAATTTCATCACTGACCTGCTACCTACAAATCCATTAAAAAGGCTTGAGGATTTTGTAACACAGTACAAAAAAAAAAAGAAAATCATACTCTCGATCATTTGCCTGCATTTTTCCATTCTCAAGTTGTGGAATTTAGGGGATTGGGAGCACGTGATATTTCGTATTTCCATGAATTTTTTCGATGATCAAGTTTTTTTTACGGATACTATTATGATACATAATTTCGATATATATCTACGAAAGCATACATTGTTCATTCGTCTTTTGTCTTCGATCTTGTGTCTGCAATTAATATCAATTGATTTTCAATTCATTTGTTAAATTTAATTTTATTTATCCACGCTTTCATTTCGGGTACTATAAGAGCTAAATATGACACTTTAACACAAAAACCTTATTACAATTGAAGACCACTTCATTTAAAAAGAAAAAAAATCATAATTACACCATATAAATTTATAAATGTTATAAATTTGCTTTTTAAATATTTTTTTCATTTTGTTTTTGTTTTTTTTTTATGTAGGAAGGAAAAAGAAAAATAACAACATACAACTTTTCATTTCATTCCTTATGTATCAATTATGGATAAATCAGCAACCACCACGTGCATGCACGATCGGTCTCAAAGGGGGAGAGGGGAGGACTGAAAAGGGCCTGACGAGACATTATTCAATGATCATGGGGATGATAGGGAATCAAAGTTCGAGCATACACGTGTTAGTCAAGTTGACACTTCATACGAATCCAAAGTTCTTAGTTTTTATAGCAAGTAGTATCTTGTGACGAAGTACATGGCGTGAACTGTACAATGGAACGTAGAGACGTGAGATACACGTGTTTGCCGTTGGTAAATGCGCGTCGTCAGCTGGTCTAATAGTGACACTTGGCATAGGTTGGAACCCATCCTCGCTAGCAGGTAATGCTGGTGAGCCTGTCCAGAAGTAAACCTGAAACAATGTAAATCATACTTTTATTACCCTTCCTCACTTCATCTAACTCATTTACTCTCAACCCTTCACATCTATTTCATTGATTTATTTTTCATTCAATTTTTCCAACTATTCATTCACCTCAGCGAAATCTTTTAATTATAAAAATGGTTTTTCCTTCAATGGAGTCATTAGAGTCACTCAATGTCACACCTGATATGATCATTTTCTCGAGTAATATGGTTTTTGGGACTTGTGTGGCAAGTGATAAAGTTACATATCTATCTAAATTAAATAAATACGATGATTTATTCTGAGTAAAGATAAAAGGAAAGAAACAGGCGCGCCATGCGACGATATCATTGTCGGAATTCACACCGAATCAGGTGGGATTCCCTTGAAGTAATACAACTGAAGAAATAGAGCATAGAAGTAGGTGGTGGATGTAAAAGGTTGATGATGTTAAAAAGGAATTAGAGGTATTTGTATGAATAGATTACGATGATATTATGACTCACCAAGTCTTGACGCTCAAATTGGGTCATCTTCTCGACGATTGACCACAACCACCTCTTGAACTTAACGAGTCTCTCCATGGATTCTCCCGATTCATCATTGAAGGATGTATATGATATAAGGACCGATACATTAATATCCCCAACTCCATTCAGCAACAGCCTGAAGTCCTCAGACGTTAGGCCGTCAAGTGCACCTTCTGGTAATACATCGAATACACCCTCTCGCATAGCCTCAAGTGCTTTCTCCTGTGCTTTGATCATTCTCACTTCAGCATATCTTCGTACGTAATCGTAAACATTAGTGGCAGTAACCTCGATGTCACGGCCATTTGGTACAAGTTCAATAGAACCACCCCCTTCCTCGGGGCAAAGATCAATACTGAATGTAAGATCAAGAGTTGAGAATAGAATATTGCTGTCTTTAGTCTCAGCATCGATGACCAATTGCCGAAGACTCTCATAAATAACTGAATCGAAAAATGCCAAATCGTGAAAACGTATGGGCCTTGATAAAATATATTTAATAACATGACGATTTAGAAATATAGGGCACAATTCGTTCTGTAATAAACAAAGCCCTATAAGTCTTCCAACATTTCTGAATGCATTCAATCGTTCATAACTTGCTCGTCCCTGTCTCGGTGTATAAAAGCCACGTTTGCCAGGTGCATAAAATAATGGGGCGTTATCCTCAACGTCATCCAGTATTGTATTATCAACAATTTTTTTCTTATTATTACTAGCACATCGTTCAGTTAAACTAAAAACATCAAGATCTAACAGTGCCTCACTTGTGACATCTTGAATATGACTGTGTAACAATTCATAAGCCTCATCGACTTTCTGTTGTAATGCTTCCTCAGATGCTAGAAGCATCAGTAACTGCGCTGGCGTCAATTCCAATAGCATTCCAGTTATTTTTTCCGAGAAAGCTGGTCTCAATGCATGAACTTTTGGATATAATCGATCACCAAGGCTCTGCTGATGTGTCGTCAAATGTTCATTATTCGATAGATTATGATTACTGTGACTTCCACCAGCTGGCAGTGTATGATTACTTGATGAAGATCCACCAGTTGATGAAGCACTGGTACTGCTGCCACCACTACCGCTAGCACCATCAGCGAGTGTTGTTGAAGGATGGAATGATCGAGCCTCCGAAGATAACGCTCGTCTTGTCTCTCGGTATTTGGCCGATGCCCGTGGATTTTGACGTCTCAAATCACGATCGCGCTCTCGATTCTTCAATTTCTGCATTACATTGTACTGAGAGTACTTTGAGCCAACCTGGGCTGCTTCAAGATTCGGCAGTTTATCATTAGCAAGTAGAGCATTAGCAATAGCTGTGTAAAAGCTTCTAGCAACACCCGATCCCTCACCAGGTTCATCCTTGAACGTCACTTTTACTCGATTGACAGCCAGCGGTGGTGTATTTGAGGCCCTCCTGTTATAAAGATTATACTGGGTATTTAACTCTTTCATCGTCTGGACCAGCAGCTGAGTTCGATCACGCTCTATTTTCGAGAGAGTTATATCTTTCTGCTGGGAATTTCTCAACTTCTCCATGTCCCGACGAAATTTTGCTTCCTTAACTGGAAAGCCCCCTAATTCTGACACAACTGATCCAGCTTCAAGCCCCACGTCTTCCATAAAAACACGACCAAATAGATCCAATGACAATCTCCAACGTCCAAGGAGAATGTTGTGTGATATATTTGATCCAATCGTGCTAACTGTGTTGGCCGAGGCTCTTGTAGATTCAAGGGGACTCGTTTCCACAGTCTCGTGTGCTGATATCTCTTGACTAGTTGTCGCTGGATCCACTTCATCTGCATTATCATTCTGCGTCTCGGTCACAGGGACAACGAGAACTTCTGGTGCTTTTGTTTCTGCAGCAGCTCCAGCCCTCACTATCACACTCCTTCCAGCTTTCGAAAGATCTTTGCAATCATTCTTCACTTGCTTAGATGCCATATCACTTTGATTACCCGGTGATACAATAATTGGTGCTCTGTCAATTTGTTCATTTATCATAATTTGATTGTCATTGAGGGGATAATACAATTTCTGTTTATCTGATAGTGGAACTTGCCTGCTGCATCCTGGCTCACTGGTGGGACTTCTTCGTGGTATCTCTTGGCTATTAGCTGAGGCTGATGATGAAGCTATTGTACTGGCACTTGGAGCTTGAATTGATTGACTGTATGTCGATGAATTATCGGCAGTGCGCGTTGAGAGGCCTAATCTTGTTGGGAGCCCCTCCAATGGATTCTGACTTGTTCCTGAACCACCAGCAAGTGTTTGTCTAGGTACACCGAAGAGATCCTCTCGTCTCGAGTGGGGTTGTAATAAATGCGGTTGATCAGCCAAGGGTAGAGCCTCACTTATATTCGCTTCGAATGGATCCAAGGGCGGGCATCCCAAACACAGAGTTGAATCTGATCTCTGTAGGAATGGATGTTTTCTACCTCTTCCTGTACCGGAATTCATCGAATTGCCTGAACCACAAGTTGGCACTTGAAGTAAATCAGGGAAATCCACTGAATCAGTTTCCATTGCGTTGCTACCGTGAAGATTATCCTCATCCCCTTCTTCATTGTCATTTTCATCCTGAAAAAATGTGACGAGCAAAACAAATTATTGGTAAACGTATTAACACTTGGAGAACGAATGCTTTTAAGGAGGAATTAATAATGCAATAATGGAATGGAAAATGTGAGCATTGGAGTTTTTTTTCTCACATATCTCTTTATCAACCGATAAACAGTCCATAATTCAATCAATATACTCTGGAATTATTATTAGGGATGTAAAGAGAAACTTGGGCAATTAAAATATCAACGTACAAAGTCACTGACTAATCAACAAATAAATATTTTTTTTATAATAAAAATCATATTCCATTTTTATCTGATTTAATTTTGTTTGAACTTCATTTATTTATTTTTTAAATAAAAGATGAAATTCAAGATTTTCAATTTTGCTGTAGTTTCACTGGATATTGTGAGCAGAATCAATTTTTATCGACTGTTTTGTTAACGAGTACTTGGAATTCAATCTAAAAATTTTGAATTGTGGCTGGACTGTCCATTCAGTGCGAATCAACCAGCGCTGTCCTTTATTACATATCACATCGTCGTCTTAACAACAAATGCAATTTTCCCCCTTTTTTGTAAATAATAATAAAGTGGCGTATATTCCTTTCTCGTGGAATGACATTGGATAGCTCTGCAGAGTATTTTTGGACAACAATCTCGAACTGTGAGATAGTCGTAGAATTCGAGTGTCCCAATTTCTGTTTATCTTATTACTGAATTTTTCATGATTTATTATCATTCATTTTCAACATTTATTGATAAACTGATTGACAATTATTGTTTCTGTTATCAATAATATGTCAAGTTTCGCTAGAAATCTATACCATTCGTAAATCTACCTCAGCGTTCATCTTTTTTGTTATGATAATGTGAAAATGGCGAAAAAAATGGAAATACGTTTCTTTCACATTCTAAATTCGTCATTATCTCTGTTTGCACCTTTTCCACTTGCGATCTTTCCGTTAAAAAGTTATATGGAACGTACAAAAAACATGAATACGGAAGACACATTCCATTTTACAATTTTTATTAAAAAGAAGGGTTTTTTGTGGCTATGGTACGTTTTGCTGTTATAGGGATGGTATGTTAAATAGAAATAAAATAGTAATTGACCTGATCGTTCCACGTAGAATACGAATGTACAGTGGTTTCCTTCTGGTTGTCACAGCGGGATGTGCCCAAAGGTTCGTTGAGCGATCGCATGTAGTATACAAGGGCATCGAAGACATACGCAACGTGTCGAAGTGCTGACACATCCAGGACTGGTAGACTATCTCTGTGTTCTCCATTATGAGCTCGCATCAGGGACAAGCAGTAAGACAGGAACTCACGTCGGGCCCAGTGTGCATCGCCTCCTTAAGCAAATTTATTCATTCACTTAATCATTTCGTTCTACTCATTATACAAATAATAATAGTCGATCGATGATTAGGCATAACGTCAGAAATTGAAAGTATTTGAAGGTTGGCCAAAAGAGATTAATAAAATTTGTTGGAATAGGTGAATAACGTAAATACTCCGACGGTATTCCACGTTATCAACTCAACATTTAAGGTACTATATCAGCCCTTAAATTCTACGGATGGCGTACTATTTCTTTTATATTTATTCCTAAATTTATTGAGAAATTTCTAAAAAAAAATTCATGACGTTGATAATTATAACCGTTTCTCAATCACCGGCGTGACTCGTTTTTCCTTGGGTGACAATACCAAGCTCTAGGTTACACCCAGTAATGTTCTAATTTTTGATTGCAGCTAGAGGCGTCAAACGTTGAAAAGTATTCAATAACGCCATATAAAATCATTCATTGGTTTCCGTTGCATTTTGTTCAATTTCTAATGATTTGTTAACGTAACCACATTTCGAGGGTACAATAGCTCAAATTATAATTAATTATCTTTTTTAGATAAAATATTTTTCCTTACAGCATCGCCTTTGTTTCAGTTACTATATATTTTAAAGTACATTGAATATTACATGAGGATAATCATGACGAACTTCGAAATTTTTAATCTATAAATTAAGTCCTTTTTCACCATTTTATCTGGCCCCACCCTCATCTTAACTTGAACAAATCAATATGTGACAAATATCATGGATATGTGTTGAATAAAACTTCCGATAATACTCGTATTATATGGAATCTTCAATTACTCCTTTGATTTGTTTATTATTCTTAAAAAACGTTGAACTTTTACGTAGAAAACAGAGTTAGGAAAAGTAACTTGAGACTTATTGAAATACCGGTCCAGTCATAGGAATGAAAATGTAGGCTCGATGATTAGAAAATAAAAAGTCGATATGAATGACGGAAAATTATTGGAAACTAATGGTTTGTCATCAATTTCACGTGCAACAGTGGGATTTTACAGTAAATAGGTTTTACAGAATCCATAGAAATGTTTTAAAACGTAATTTTTCAAGGAATTTTACTTTTTATTCTGAAAATTTAGGAAACCACTGTCCTATATTCGTCTCACCATAGTTCCCAAAATACTCGCAATGGAATGTCGGAATTCTGTGGGCGCTGGCAAGAAATTAGTGGATGGCTTTGATACTTTTACTGTTTCATAAATTACAGAAGAATAACGCGATATTACAGTATACGCAAACTATTACGGTTACTCAATTTTTTAAATAAAATTTGTTGCCAATTTGATGAAATGAAAATTTGCGGGAACCAATGAGACAACAAAAATAAAGTTTCAACAATTCCCCGTAAAATTCAAGATTTTCACTTTCAAGGGTATTTATCATCAGGTTCTTACCCATATAAAATGACAATTTTTTCTCCGACAAAAACAAATTCCAATGGAAACGCAAGCATTTACCTCAGAAAACAGTTCATTGATTTATGCACAAAAATACTTGAATATTTCGAAAATATTTTCAAGCCGATTAATTTAATTTTGTAGTAAAGTGAGAGAACAAGCCAAGTTAACTCCTACCTCCATTAGGTGTTTCGAAAATAATAATAAATTTCATCCTAAAATCTTTCTTGTAGAGCTAATGAACAATTACGAAAAAGATTATTATTAATTAATTATCTCTCTGAGTGTCAGAGATATTTTCGAAAAACCCAAAGAAGAGCTGAGTTAATTTACCTCTTAACTCAAGAATCAAAAAATTTCTAAATAAAATGATTGAGTGTCCACGGAGAAAAAAGTATAAATACTTTTTTCATAAATCAAAAAGACAAAAAACAAAAATATGTGTACTTAACTCATAGGATATTTGGTTAATATATTTTTTTATAAGAATAGATCGAAGATAGAAGTTCGTTGGGATAGTTCTCCTCGTAAATTTGAATTTTCAATATCTAATACGTGAATTTAATTACTAATTTTCAAAACCAGACATCCATAGACTTCCTTCCAGATAATAAATAAAAGAATATGTTAAAAAAAGAAGAGCATACCTTCACGCTCTCTGGCGTTCCTAGGAGCTTCACCGACTCCCGTAAAGCCCACGGAGAGCCTCGTTGAGCCTTGAGTCGGTGTCATATTGGAAGCGGAAGTTATCCCACTGCGGTGGTTTCGACCTGTATTTCCCTGTAATGTTAGTGACAGAGCCGCAGAGTTGAGTAACCCATTAAAGTTACCACCTGAGACTGATGATGCATTATTGAGTGGATGTTCTGGATGAGTTGGATCAGCGCTCTGAGTCAGGGATACACCAAAACGTAATTGAGCTTCAGTCGCGTCCATCACCACCATTAACCAGTCCCAAGTTGGTTTCAAATGCCCTTCAAGATACATCTGCAAAAACCCAAATTAAATTCAAATTTGCATTGCACGTCGAACTATTTTCTAATCTAATCTAAAGTTTTTTTTTCATTTCTATTGCAATCATCATTCAGTGATTGAGGGAAAATATTTTCTGAAATATTTTCTGAAAACACCTCACGTCGGAACAATAATTTCACATAATTTACATCATCAATTACGGTTTAAAAATTTTCAGCAATTTTTCAAAATGCTAATTTTTTTCATCCTAAAGAAAGTTTCTATGATTTTTTCACATAAAAAAAAATATTGCAGTGGCCTCTATTTTCAAATGAATTGAGTTTAATGAAGCGAAAAATAGTGCTTTCGTAATGAATTATAATGGAATGCGTAACTTGACAATGGATTTCATAAATCCAAAATTCATAGTTGTGAAATCAGTTTTGTTATTTACAGTGAGAATTTTTTGTAATAAAATCTAATATTTTTGGTTCGAGAATATCAATTTTCGCGTGAGATACCATCTTTTTATGACTGGGATGTCACTTTCGATCGTTATTTTAACGGCTAATTATCAGACATATCCCTTTGGAAATGCCCCTCGTGCATTACTACATTGAATTAATGACAGTATGGCAATTAGTGTTAAAGCAAGAGTGAACACAGGATGTTTTACCCTTCTCGTGCTGCAGCATACATGATAAATTGAGTGGAATGTTTCAAAGAAATTCTATAAAATACATATGCGTTATATTTTATATCAAAAGCTAACTCTTCAAGATATTTTCGTATAAACCCAATATTTTTTTCAACTACTTATTACTTACGCCCATGGATAAAACTGTAAAACAATTCAAGTAGATTTGGCCCTTCGAAATTTTCTAGAGATATCTAAGAAATCTAAGAAAAATGGCAAACTTGAGATATTGATTAGGATATCTGCAACTAAAAATAAATAAATTCAGATACGATGGACTTAAACTATTTTACCTCTTTACTAGTGAAAGTCCTTCCATCGTCCAAAAAAAAAAGTAAAAAAAACCTGCCAGCGCTGTGATTAATTACGAGAGGAAATAGATACGATAGCAATATGAAAAAAGGAGATTATTTGTTGGAATATATAACGATACCTGTAAACTCGCAGCATCTTGATATGTAACTTCCATGAGTCTGGGCAAAGCAGGTGCATTCATTTTGTAATTGGATATCATAGTTAACAGATCAGCAATCATTCTGATGACAATTCCAAAAGCTCTAGCGAGGCAACTGGCTGTTGTTCCCATAGTGATTGGTTCCTGTGCAGCAGCAACAGCTGATGTGGCAGTTGACCGTCTCAACGAGGAAGGATCTATAAAAATCATGTTGCTCCCACCAGTGACTCTGAGTCCAGCAGTACGTGGATTCAACTCGCGATTTCGGATTGCCCATTGCATAGACACTGGAGCTAGATTATTTCGATGTAAATGCCCCGACGATCCACTCCTTCTCTCGAGCTGTTCATCACCTATTGGAAATTCCTCTGTATCCTGTTCATCAGTTTCACCAGCTTCACTCTCATCATCCTCCTGCTGGCTCGATTCACCTGATTCATCCTCTGGGAACAGCAGAATTGATCCCATACCACCATCAGACCCAGCTGTTGCACCAGTTTGAACGCTTCTCTGTGCAGAGGCAGCATCCTGATTGCTGTGATTATCATCAGAATCGGATTCAGTTTCAGCTTCAGCGAGAAGATCTAGCTCAGTGTCTGATTCACTTCCAGCAATACCACCAACGCGTTCAACGCGTCCAATACCATTCCTGTCAACTTCACCAAGTGTCACCTGATTGGGTGGTACTTCGTGCTCACTTATATCACCATCAAGATCCATAGGCTCACCACCATCTCGGCTCCCATCAATGACAACTCCACTGGGACCCTCAGATCCTTCATCCATAACAGCACGATCTCCAACATTATTATTAGCAACTACATTAGCTTGAACATGAGTTGCATCGAGTGTTGTATCCAGGGTTTGTGCACTATGGGGTATGAGTGGTTCAATTGAGAATAATTCTTCCGAGCCATTTATCACTTCAATAGCAGAACTGGTGAGTGTAAAGGGTGCTGTGGGCCGTGCAACACCCAGTCTCACTGGTGCAATCAAAGAGTCAGCAGTTTCACAGAGCTCTTCAACAGCTAATTTTATTAGAGCCCTGAAAACCCTACGGCATTTAATTAGAGGTGGAGTGGCTTGGGTTGCACTCCTGCGATTCTTTGTAGTGTTTGGTGCCATTTCAATAGTGAATATCACAAAAATTCTTGCAACAGAGCGTACGAATCTACGTGCTACGATATTAGCTTCCTCCTGTCGTCCCGGAATCGAATCATTCTCCAACTCTCGTATCAGTGTTGTTAATAACGTGTCTAGCATTTCAGATGTACTTTTCACTAAAAGTGTATGAGTAAATTTGTCGAGGAGAGCAGTGCCACTTTGGCGTGATGCCGATGAGAATGCACCATCACCAAATAATTGATCTTGCTGAGAGTTATCAGATACACCAGACATGATCATGCATTGAACAGCAGGCCAATCATTCAGCAGTCTCTCCAGAGCTTTTCTACTGAATCTCGGTGGCTCTAAATCATGATCTGGCATCTCTGAGTCAGCTCCACCCAGGCCATCAGATGATGGTGTTTTTCTGCTGGCTGATGTTGAACGCTGTCTAGGGGCTGAACGAAATTGCCTCTGTTCAACTGATTGTCTTCCAACTGTTTGAACGAGAAACAGAAGAATACTTTCACCACGTGAATTAATCTTGGTAGCGAGATCTGTACTTGTGACAAGTCGACAGAGAAGATCATAACGTGCCCCTTGATGTCCAGCAATAAGTGCTTTGCATTTACACTTTTCCCAGCAATCACAATAGGCCGTTGGTGATGTTTTCTTCAATTTGCAGTCATGACCACGATGACAGACACGTGCACACTCAGTGCAACAGCACAGTGAACCGGTTAATCCACACGTACGACACTCAAAAATATCTTGATTTATGTGATCAGCGCCTGTCCAAGTGAAGGAACACGTGTCGTTGCAGCAGGTGACAAACAGTGGAGAAAGATCTGGACTTGCGTCTGATGGGAGAATCATGGATGAACATTCCTTTGAATCTTTGCTGGCTCTTTGGATTGTATCGAGGATTATTAAAGCTGCATGATAAGCACGAACAGACACAGCTAGCATCAGTGGCGTCTGACCTTGAGCATCTTTACCAGTCAATAGTTCTTTGATGTGTGGAGCTAAAACTGGGCTCTCACACAAGTATTTCAGAATGAACAGAGCATTATTTCTGCGTTCGGTGGAGTCTGTGATGTAACTGTTGTTTGCATTATTTGCATTGTTGGGATTATTAGTATTATTGGGACTGGAACCAGTTGGCCCCGAATTTCCTACCGTTGATTTGTTCATCATGGAAATACTCGCTGCACCAATACTCAACAGACTGTCCTCTTCGCCTGAAGTATTGTCCAATTCTGGTGGCCAACTCAGTGGTGGTATTGGCTCCTCGATTGGAGTTGAATTACCATCAACTTGACAAGTTGTAACTAATTCCCTTGCTACACCACCACTACCACCGACTCCACCACCTCCATTATTTGTTGTATCATTATCCTTGTTAGATGAGGGTGAACACATGCTTACGCAGGCAAGGAGAATGTTCCTGTTGCCATCACACCGTTCCTGAAGAATAGCTTGAATTTGATTTTGTATAGAATTATTTTTGTGCTGTTGTTCGTGTTCAAGTGTCGTGAGAACTTGCTTCACTCCGTCATAATCGCATCTAAGAATCTTTGGCATAAGCAACAGATTGTCAAAGACCAGTGCAATAACAGCTACTTGACTCTTGAGATTATTTGAATTACTTGGCATAGTTGAGCAACTGGGAATCGGAATGGTTGATGCACCGATGCATGTAACTGGTACGAGATCCAACCAATTTGGATCGCGAATTGCATCAGCACAGTCCTTAGCAATTGGATAGATTGTGTTATTACCATCTCGCAAGAGCATTGAACAGTCGGAATTTTCACCTGCACTCGTTAAGCTGATATTCAGCGAGTCAAGCCCCATGAATGAAGAAATTTCAGACGGTAAATAGCAGTCCTGTACGTATCTTCCAGTGCTGAGATTATATACGACATAACTCAGTTTATTGTTGCTGTTCTTGAGAATAGCATGAATGCCTTGACCATCAGTGGAAACAGTTAGGAGACTCTCAGTTGTACCATCAGCAATATTGACCCTTCGTGGTGTTCGTTGGAAACAATCAGGGGCCCTAGAATTAACCGATGATTTAACCACTTGAAGCTCATCCTTTCTCAGCAATCGAAAATCATCGAGCAGCTTTATCAATTCTTCAGCAGTCAAATCCTTGATATCGGAGGACACAGTATTTGCATAATCCTTCTCTCTCGTTAGATCTTTATCCTTTTCTTTGCCCTCCCTGGAATCCTTAGCAAAGAATTTAACAGCGACGTAGCAGCCATCGACTTTGATAACTTTTCCAATGGGCACTGTTTTCACATCTTCAACGAAGACAACATCCTTGAGGTGCCAATCTTCCTCATCTTTTCTCTCGGTCTCTGTGTCATCGTGAGTTCTCGGTGTCATTCGTTTCTGTCTTTTATGACTACCTGGTGCTGATGTTACGATACTTCCAGTATCACTGCAGGTGCTTGATGCAGGTGACGGTGGTGGCGGCATATCAATTCTATCGGCAGTCTCTTTGTAGTTTTTATTATTACTACCTGAGTTGGCGCTACAATTATTCTGATTAGGATTGTTGATACTGCTTGTACCGCTACCAGCAGCTGTATTTATTGTTACTGTTGTAGTTGTCGGTGTAGAAGTGGCGTTGTTCGCCATATCTGAGCGTTTTTCGATGTTTGATGGTAAAGCTGGCAGAATTTTGAATCGGCACGTTGAGTCTAAATTCCACGCTGCTGTCAGAAGTTGTCCAACTTTGGGTACACCATTGGCAATAGTAAATCCAATCGCACCTGGCTGATAAATCGGACTATTCTTCATGCAAACATATGTACCATAAGTGATGTCAGCAGCAGCAGCAGCAACTGCTGCTGAAACAACGCTCGATGATGATGAGGATGGTCGATGCTTTCGTGACTTAGCTTTATACTTTTCCCACAATTTTTTGCGCTGAGCAAATGGCAATACACCCCACCAGTACAATGTACCACTCTCCAATTTAGCGACAGTATATAGTGCACAGGTGTGTAGAGATACTATTCTATCGAGTGTAAATTCCGTAAATGCTTGTGCTGGATGCTCCAAACGCGATGAAACATGCCCAAGCAGTTCATCCAACCAGGTTGCTACTTTACCGCTCTCAGTGCTCACTGAGCAACGTATAGCTGTTGCTGATATATTGACTATTTTTTCACCAGTCAGACCGAGAGACGATGTCTTTGGATGATGAACATTTGGATTATCAAGATTTCTGTATGGCTCAGAATCAGCCCATCTCCATTGATAAAGTTGGCCAGTTGATGATATAGCAATGAGCTCACTGTAGAGTGCAGCAATCTGTACGAATTTTGGTGCTGGCTCACTGCTACGTTCGTGCCACCATTCGAGCTCCTCTGAAATCCAAAGTGGACTCTGGGAGGCTAGTTCTTTTTTCTTGTTCTCTGGATCTTTCTCCCAGCAGTCCTTGAGAGCTGTTTCCAGCCATCTGCGTGGCCCATAGTATTGACGATCACGCCATCTACTGAAACTGTCTCGTTCACGATCACGCTCTCCAGATCCCCTCTCGACAGGGCCATCTCGCTCCATTCCAAGACGTCTCGATGAATTGCCACGACTCCTCATCACTCCATATCCAAAAACATCCTCGGAGAACATTGAATCGGCATCAATGATCACTGAGTGCTCATTACTAAAACCACCATCCAACAGTGATATCAAATCCTCCGGCACGTAGCTGTCAGCTGCATCCTCAGCATCGTCACCCTCCTCATCATCACGTGATAATAAATTGTTAACAGCAAGATTGACATCGAGGTTGGTGCGTTGCAATTCACGGATTATTAGATTACGACTCTTTCCCTGGAGCACAACTTGGGCTTGTGATATTAAATCCTCAGGGACAAATGGCGCTGGTACTGATACTATTGGTCTTGAACTGTTGCCACTACCACCACCACTGTTACCACCCCCTGTACTTGTACCACCGCCCATGATTACACCAGGTGGTCCAATTCTTCCACTTGAACCGCTACCACCAGCACTTCCACCACGAATTGCCGAACTGCTACGCATTATTCGCGCGCGAGATCGTGATAAACTTGTTCTACTCCCATTGCCACCACCTCCACTACCACCACCTCCTCCACCTCCACCTCCAGACCCACTAGGCCCAGAGTTCGAACTTCCAACGCCATGACCCTTTCCAGAACTGAAAATTAAATGTCGATTTCCTTGTCAATATTTGTCTCAACACAACTCAATTCATTCATTTGAAAAAAATATTCAAATGTTCACCACCAATAAATTCCGAATTCACTGAACTTATTCAATAACTATACGAATATTTCTATATAAATATCCATTGGCCTATTCAAATAGTAGAATTGAAAACGATCATACAATTCGAAAAATTTCACTGAAAATCGGAAATTATTGAAATAATTTGACTATCCATCAATAAATAAACCTAATTTTAATTGACCAAGTCTTAAGCATTCATCACGACACAAGCACATTAACATTACGAATATGAATAAGATTATGAAAATAAATCAAAACATGTCAGTCGGAGGAAAGAAAATAAATTTAATTGCATAGTTCAGTGGTACAGAGTGACAAGTCAATTTAGCTAATCGGTAGATTTTCAATGAATGTCTCAATATCGAGGAGAGATATCAAAATTTTTATCATTACTTTTCTTGTAGTTCTTATGGTGTTCTACAAAGAAGTCGACTTGTTATCCTTTACCACTTCACTGATGATTATTGCATGCATTTCCACGAACTATTCAATTAAAAAAAACTTACTTTCTGTTGGGTTCATTTTTACTAAGATCGAGACGATCTGATAGAACGGTGTAAGCAACACGACAAATTCTATTGTCGTCCATCAGTAGTGCTATATGAGATGGTCCAACCACAATACGTCTAACGGATGTTTTGAGTCCGCTAAACGCTGGTGGTGTAACATAGCCATATCTGTTGATTTTATCCGCCACTTCTTTGAGTCTGAAAAATAATTCACCTCATTATTATTTTGATAATTGATCAACTTTGATGCACCACCCATGCATTATCATCTTCATTAAAATGGAAACTGCGTTCTGATGAAAATTCAAAGCGAGCAGCCATGTGCTTGATTGCATCAACTCGTATATAGATTCCATAACCAAGCTCTCATGGTTTTACCCACGACACCTATAGATATATATATATGCGACCCATTACAAGAAAACCCATTTTGGCAAATCGGAAAAGTGCACTTGGATGACACTGACATGTCCCATTTTTTGAGTAAAATACAAAATATGTTTTTATGAAAAATCAAAAGAAACTTGTAAACGAAAAAAAAAGTAGATATTCGAGAAGCTACAATCTACAGAGTGGATTTTCCTCGTGCGTGCTTATATACACCTCGATGAATATATATCAATATAAGTATGAAATAATTCGTTAATTATGTATATTTCTAGTATAGAACGTGAATATACAATAGAAAATGCAAGTAATTGATAATAAAATTGAAAATCACCAAAATGTAGGATAAACTCATGTGAAAATATGATAATTGAAGAAAATCCGATGACTCCACCCAAAAGTGGAATGATTCCGAAAACTGCCAAGATACGATGATGAGAATAAGTAAAAAAAGAACATGAGGTTCAGTAAATGAACATGAGCGAAAAGTGAACGAATAATAGGGGTCATCCAATCACCTCTGAATGGCTGGAAATTAACAAATGATAACCAAAAAAAAAACTCATTGTAAATATACTGATGCAAATAAGGATGGACATCATTATCATCTGTTCCAATATATGTAATGAAAAAAATGCTCCATGGTGGATGGATGTAATGTGAAAATGATGATCGAAGTGACTGATATAAGATATAATTGAAGAGTGAATAGAAGTGATTTGAGGCTTGATAAATGTTAGAATGGGAAGGAATAATGGGTATGGAGCTGAGGGAATGGAGAAATATGTTGGTTGAGCGATGAAAAAAAAAAGGGATGCTCACACCATTGCGCCCGTGATACCCGACGATTAGAGGAGCCATATTCTATTGTGTGCGAAAATATCTTACCTATCATTGAGCTGATCGTCAGTGCCTGGCAGCGGATGCACGACAAAATGTATCGAGCTCATTTCAAAACACTTGATCAACTGTAATATTTATAAATTTTTATAATTTAATCAACCCTTACGCAAAATTTCATTACAACATCGAACTGATACTCAGTCATGTTTCACGAGAACTATCTAGTTTTGCGTTCTGAAGTGCCAAAAATGGCGGATATTCATCGTCATTTATAAACGTGCGTTCCTAAACTCAATCGATAGTGCGCATGCGCACTTTATTTAACAGCCAATTATCAGTTCTACCAATACTCGTTGTTCCAAATTATTTAGCTACAGTTTGTGCCTCAATACTATACTATAGATTTAGTTATGGTTAATGCAAAAATTCGGTAAAAATTTGCAAATTCAAAAGTACGAAAATTTCACTTAAATTCACGTACATTTCCTGCTTTAATGCTTTTTTGAAGATGACAGGAAGAGAAGAGGAGCACATGGAAACTGGCATGAAAAAAACAAAATCAAGTCCAAGATAACATCAAGAGATGGCACTCATAATTTATGAAAAATGCGCACCTAAACATTTTGAAATTTGTCCTTTATTGTTTCACATTTAAGTGTCTTTATTTATTTATCTACATTATTATTCCTTTTCAAACTGATTAAAATTATTAGGGGAATTTGCAAAATTCAATCGCAAGAATATCTTGATGATTGTCAGATTATCATTCATTCCATCTAATTTATTCTGCGAGTTATTTTTGGCGAAACTATTTCGTAGTCAAAATAATAAGAAAATAATTGCAAGTAGTGGAAGGAAACATTAAACTTATACCTCTTTCACGGATTTCTGCGAAATATCCCCGAAACAAAGAGATATAATCCTAGTTCTGCTTGAATCATCTTTGTAAATGTAATTGAAAGCTCAAAAAAAGTAATTACAAAAATTTCTGAAAAACTCACTGAAGAACTAACTTATTTCCTTTCGTGTCTTGAAATCAGAGTATGACATGAAAATACCGAATACACTATTTTTAGTTGATGTGTGGATGCTTGTAAATCAAAATTTGAATTCCATTTTCTTTTGTTAATGGAAAAAGAAAAAATGCAAATTGCAAATGCAATGTTGCCATCTATTAGGGGATGATGAAACTCTGAAAACTGAATCGTTTCTCCTAAAGAGAGAGAGAGAGGAAGAGAAAACGAGAAGCAAATGCTCATGAATTGGAAGAAGAAAGAAAATTCGTCCTAACCTCTTCCTATGTTTTTTTTTACTTCCAAATGGAAGAATCACAATTTTTCACCGAAAATAAAAATAATAATAACTAGAGAAATGCTGTAGCCTTACGAAAAGTTCGCCTAGATTAGTCAATAATCTTATAATCTTATACTTACTCACTCCACTTATCAAGTTTTTCTGGAATGTTTACAAACTGTTATATACTCCTTTGTGTTTTTCCATCCCAGCAGTAATTGAAAATAAATGGAATACAGAAGACTGCACTAATCGAATTTCACAGGGGTTTATGTGAACTAACTGTTGAGAATTCAGCAATGTCAGTAAATCACTAAGAATTAATATAATACTGTACCTTTTGAGTTACAATTTAACATTCTAATGACTGATATTTTTCCAGATTTGTATATCAATTTACTATGGAAGATTAAATTTATTGCGAAAAATATTTACAATATTGTAGCTTTGTTTTACTGATGAGATATATACGCAGAAATGGCAAATCCGGGCGGCTTCTTTGCCCATCTTGTTAAATTTATCATCACGATAATATGCATGGGATATTTTGATGACAAATCGTCTGGCCTTACTCAAAGAGCTTTTCAGATTTATTTGGTCCATTCAATTCTCGGCATGTTCCGATTTGGTAAGACAGTTCATTATTACTAAATTAAAATTATTTTTTATTTCTCTCTTTCTCCGGTCTCTACAATTTCTATCATCATAAATCTGTTTTTTATTTCATATAATTGCACCCTTGGAATCGTTTTTCTATACAGAACGTGAATATATTGTAAAATTATAACTTCATATTATAAATTTTGTAGAATTTAAATTCTCTATAAAAGTAAAAGGGCCAATTCAAAAGCTTTGTTTATTTACAATACTGATTTTCACGCTCCTATACTATAGTTATAATTTCATAATATTGAAAATAAGAGGACAATATAATTTTTAATTGCAAAGAATTTGCGAGAGAAGTGTTAATTTAGGACGATAATTTAAATTTCTGTCACGAAGTTTATAAAGTTATAAGACGTATATTATAAAATTATTATTTCAAAGAATTAGCTTAGAATTGTTGAATAACAGTCGAACATTTTCAGGAAGCACTGGAGGCCTAATAGCTAAACGTGGATTTCGAGATTTTTATGAACGCACATCCAATATTTCAGAAATCATCCCCTTCGGTATATTTGCATCGGAAATATCACGACGCTGTGGAATCGATGACATTCTTCGGCAATCTCTTCTTCTGGTCCTTACACTTTTACCAATTGTCCATGAAATTGTTCCGAGAAAGGAAAGATCGAAAATGCGTACACTCATTAATCACTCGATCAATCTTCAATTGTTGATTATCACAATTGCCTGCCTCCAAAGAAGTAATTGGTATATTATAAATTTAATAATATCATACATATTTAATCGATATTATGCGGAAAACTTCTGTGACTGGTTCGACGTGCCATACGATGTCCTTATACAGTACAGCCTTAGCTTTGTCCAAGTTTTTGCATTGACCGCACTGAATGAATTGTAATATATTTGCAGAAAGATTAACTGTATCTTCCAGCTTCAGAGCTCAAATATATAATACAGATTTTTTTAATCTGATATTTTTATTTATCAAAAATCAAGCACAAAAATATGTTGTGGGAAATCATATTGAATTCTATTGATTTCCTATCTATATCAGTAGCTCAAAATTTTCCACTTTTCTTTCATTCTCGTGAGGACAGAAAATATTGAATAAGTTACATGCGAACATCTCATTCTATAGATCTTTTCGATTGAATATTTTCTATAGGCGATTTCATTGAATCAGCAACAAACAAATAGAACCTAGTTGATTTGTTCCTAATCAATTTCTACAGAAAATAATTACCTTTTAATTATCATTATATTATTTTTCGCTCCTGTTCTTCCAATTCTCTGATTTTTCCACCTTTTTTTATTCCCACAGCATTCCTTCTACAGATGTTTTTGTTCAAAATTTTGTATTCCTAACATTCCATTAACATTTTCCTACATCTTCTAAAAAATTTCGTGTTGCGATTGCTAGGTGATTATTAAAGAAAAAAGTAACCGAACTATTTTGAAAGTAAAAAAAAACATCTAAAAGAATTGTAAGCAGAAGTGAAAATTCAAAAGCCACGAGTCTTTCTTCCGATTGGTCAAGAAAAATTCAAGATGGCATCAAGATAATTTGCAGTGAAAAATCGCCTTAAAGCGGCATACCATTCTAAAGGCAAATAGAAAAGAAGTTGAGCGTTTGCTCGGTAACATTACATATTGTATTTATCGTTATTCCACTGAGAATAATCACCGGACGTGTTGACAGGTAGGACATGAATTACTATTCTCGAGATCGATAAAACTTTATGCATTATTTTCCATTAAATTCGGTCACCGTTCCGGGATAATAACCCCAACGGATTTCACTGGAATCGAATATTGCCATAAAATATTTCAACTTTACATTTTGGAGTATTCAACTATCGATAGAGAAAATGGCATACGCTGTCCGGAGTATTAATATCTGAAATAAAATGCTTTGCATTTTTGACGGATATTTTTGAGAAATCCAGGGGGTAAATTGATACGGGACACAAACCAATTCGGAGGAACCGTTAGCTTCAGTCTTCATTCCATCGTTTTCATGTGAATGTGTGGGTGACTCACACCAATTCTCTTTATTTTACCTCCCCAACTCGGAAGAACCAACCCCATAATTTTCTCGCTGCTCACTATTTTTTTCACCTCCATTTGGTGAGTGGATATTATCAATTAAATTAATCAACCATTGAGTTTTTAAGGGTCGTCCATGAATCCCTTGAATATTTAAAAGCGGTTTTATAAATGGACAGGAAAAATGTTTAACTTCCACCATCTCTAATGGACTAAACTAAATCAACAAATAACTCCAGAGTTAGTGACATGATATGGGACTATTTTTTTCAAATTCGTTTAACTTTTATTGTTTCGCCTCTTGGCCAGCTCCTACTCTATATAACGGCGAATTCCTCTCACGTTCTAGTTAACCTAGCAACCGGATTTTTTTTGCATTCCATATTCTCGACATTACGTGGGATTTCAAATGCAGAATGGATTGGGTTTTATACACATGTCTGCTCAACTGGTTTCTAAATTTATTCAAACATTTTTGTATTTTTTATTTTTTTTCTCATGTGATGTTTTTCTTTTTCAAGCTAATAAGAACAAATCTCCAACGAAAAATGGCGGTCAATGTTTACGCTACAAATGTAACAACGGACAATCTAAGTCGTCATGATATGCTGGCGTGGGTCAATGACTGTCTACAATCATCCTTCTCGAAAATTGAAGAGTTATGCACGGGTGCGGCGTACTGCCAATTTATGGACATGCTCTTTCCCAACAGTGTACCATTGAAGAGAGTCAAATTCAGGACCAATTTGGAGCACGAGTACATCCAAAATTTCAAAATTCTCCAAGGTGGATTCAAAAAGATGAATGTCGATAAGGTAAAACTACCTTGGCCTATCATTTATTGTAATCATTAGAAATTAATCGTGGAGGTTCACAGAATTGATTTCCCCGTTAAAAAGTTCCTAGAATATTTTTCTCGTGTTCCCCTGAAAACTTTGTCTCAAACTTCAAATGAAAAATTATTAAATTCGATGTCAATACCCTTTTATTCAATGTCTCATCAATTCCTCTCTGAATATAATAAATGTATTCGGATTCGTTAGGTTTTACTAACGTTGTTATCACCGTATGTACATCTGATCGAATGAAAAATCATATATCTTTCACTTTCCAATCCTTTCAATATTAATTTTAACAGGCTATTCCGGAATTATTTGAATAATTTAGAATATCAACAATTTATATGAAGAATTTTCATATTTTCTGTTTTGAAGGACGAGAAAAAATGATTCATTTAACATTTTTTGGAAAGAAGATTTTTAAAGAAGGTGACACATGAGTTTAACTCACAGAGAATAATAAACGTCGCGTGAAAACACTGTAGAGGAAATTATATCCGGGAAAAAATTAGTAACAGGAAAAATTGACGGGGAAATAAAAAACAGATAAAAATCGTGGAATATTTGTGTATCGATGTGATTCCTATGTCCGTATTGAACGAAAAACAAAAAAAAATGGTTCAGGTGATTCCAGTGGACAGATTGATAAAAGGCCGTTTCCAGGACAACTTTGAGTTTTTACAATGGTTCAAGAAATTTTTTGATGCCAATTATGATGGCACTGAATACGATGCATTTGAAGCACGTGGAAGAATTCCATTAGGTTCAGGAGTGGATGGTTGTCATAATTTGTCCAATCCACAATTGGTACCATTGACTACTCAAGCAAAACCACCTCAGATGCTGCCGAGAGCTCCGATGCATCACAATCAACAGCGGAACATTGCGCAGAGGCAGCAGGGTAGATCAACATGTGGATTAAAATGTCATTTTATTGTTTGTTGCATGATTGGTTTCCGTTGTCTCAGTTTTCATTCATTATTTTCACTAGCAGTCACCTAGAAAATTTATCTATTGCCAGCCACCATCACACGACCACGCGAGGACCACCACTTGTCTTTTCTTATACAATTTGTTCACACGATCAACATTATTTTTTTATTTAATTGACACTTTACGTATGAAAGAAATTCAAAAGAGAACCTTGATTAATTCGCTGAGGAATTCATTCTCTCTGTCAGTTTTTTCTTTTTATTTCTATTTATGTTTCTGCAATGAAAAGTATTTCATACGCAAAAAATTAATCCATGTGGATTTTCTTATGTCTGTTATTCTTTTCATATTATTCAAACAGAAATTTTTGGTACTAATTTTGTCAAATGGTTCCAGCATTTTCTGTAAAAAAAAATTGAAAAGAATAGGTTTTATCTAAAAATGACAATTCTTCAAAACAAAGAACTCGTTAAAAAATTGCAGAATTAATATCAAACGAATAAAGTCAATATACAATTCTGCCTTTTTTGATGAATATTTTTTTGACATTATTTCATGCTTTGTTTTCATTTTTGTTTGCACATTTTCGTTTTTTTGCCGTAAATTGCAGATCGTGCCAATTGATAGGCTCACGAAAGGTCGTTTCCAAGACAACTTTGAGTTCTTACAATGGTTCAAAAAATTCTTCGATGCTAACTACTCCGGTAACGAGGCCTATGATGCTCTAGCGATGCGTGGCGGTGAACCCATGGGTAGCGGTGGTAATAATGCACCAAGAGGTAGCGGGTTGGCCAAACGTGCATCACCACGCGATGCACCAACCACCAAACCATTAGCACGTACCGGTACTAAATTATTCACTTTTTCATTCCGCCACAATAATAAGAAACCATATAATACTATTGAGCAATCACAGTCTCATAATCCTCAAGTGTATTATACAATTTATGTCGACATGTAAAACGGCTGATCATTGATAGGATGGGCGGTTATTCATCTCCCCGTGAGCAGGATACTATCATTCAGTTCACATTTCAATGCACTTTTTCTTTATTTTCTGTCATCACGTTATTCAGTGGCCTAAAGGGGTGCCATTCTTCTGGGAATGATACCTCTTTTTCTTGGTTTTTCTTTATTTGGATGCAAGCTTTAGAGAATTATATACTAGTAATTGAGAGGAATGTCAGCTGTTTGTATTGCTTCAACGAAATTTATTTTTTCAGTTCATCTTCTTGCTTCACAAGATTATACACTGAAAAAATTTGTCGATTATATTTTAAAATGCAGAGATAGGTGTGTGAGAAAATGTGTAGTACATATAGCTGATAGCTCCTCCCTTGAGAAATGATATTGGTTCAAATACGTTTCAATTTTCAGTTCCAAATAAAATTCAGCAAACTCGTCCCGTGGTCAAGACAGGGCCAATGGGAAATCGTGATACTGGAAAGGTCGAGGAACTCAGTAATGAGGTAATTATCAAAGTAACAAAATTTTAAAAGCATTTTATAAGGTATCATTTTCTTAGCAGCATAGATGTGCAAGTGCTAAAATTTTCTTTATTTTAATGTAAAAGTCTATAAGTTTTCATACTTATGACTTCTTGACGTTTAATGCAATTAATTAATTCTTAGGGGAATATATAAAATGCCTTTTTTACGCGTCTCTGTTGTTCAAGCAATAATGGTTCAATCAACATCAAAATAACGGAAACATAAATTTGAATTATTATATGCTTTCAGATCACTGAACTCAAACTGATGATTGATGGTCTGGAGAAAGAGCGAGACTTCTATTTCGGTAAACTTCGGGACATCGAATTGATGTGCCAGGACACTGAAGATGATCAGCCTCCGATCGTTAAAAAAATTTTGGATGTCCTTTACGCAACAGAGGTTGGGAAATCTTTTTTAAAATCTTCCATTGTTGATTTCAGTGGCCAAGCTTTTTATGTAAAACACAAATTTTTCTCGATATGAATGATATATTCATTGGAAAGAAAGAAAAACCGTCTATAATGATTTCAGGAGAATGGAAACGGCCAGAAGGACGAGGAACAAACTTATTAAGCAACTTTATTAATCTTTCATTAATCAAGCTCAATTTCAAGGTAACAATGAGAATGATGGTTCCTCGTTCCTTGGTGGCTGTGTGAAATTTTGTGGGTGTTGTATAAAAGATAGTTGTGAATATGCTTATGGGTAAGGTGTTAAGTCAGACGGATAATGTGAAGAAATTCAAATTTTGGGATTAGTTTGATTATTTGTTCTGTAGTTTTTTAATGTGTTACCCACCGAAGAGATTTCGATTGAACGAATGATCATGCATTGTCGCTGACAAATAACAAAATTCTCTTCGTGTTGTTCATTTTCATTTCTATGTTTGGTTTTATCTCGTAGTACATTATTTTTTATGTCTTTTTATTCTTCACAAACTTGTGTTATTTTGTTTTCCTTCATAGCTTCCTCATCTTTCTACTTTATTGCCTTCCTATTTTTATTCATCCCATCTTCAATACATTTTGTAATTTGGTACATCTGAAAGTCAGAATTAATTATCGAAGATTTTTTATACTGGGTGCATTTTTAATAAATTAGTCTTGTTGGGTTTTTAATTTCAATAGATTTTCTTTTTAATTATCGATTTGATTTTTAATTCGCAGGATGGCTTTGCTCCACCAGAGGAATTGGAAGGTGATGGGTTGGCCCCAGACGATGAGGAATACTAACCCCATTATTCTCTCTGCACTTAGATTACGAAGAATAAAAAAAGTGGACAAAGTTTCAGTACTTTCAATGAATCAACAAAGAATAAATGAGCAACAAAGAAAACCCCGATAAAAATCCAGTAATTCTATGCGCATCTTTGATTATATGAAATTTATAGCTGAAAGAAAGAGATGGAAATGTTTTAAATTAATGAAAATTGTCAAGTAGAGTGATAAATTCGTTTATCCATCAATTTAAGAAAAACGTTGCGAAAATATACTAGTGCAGGCATCCGCCAATCATGCAGACAAATCCTAAATTCATTACGTCTGTTTTCTGTTTCCCCGTTATCTTTGATTCTATTGTTTCATTGGTTAAGAAAATTCTTACATATCCATCCAAATAACCGATCAATAATTTTTAATGGACAAATTGTGATTGGTTTATTCTCTATTATTATTTTTTTTACAATTTTGTACACGTTGAATCAGGAGATAAATGCAAATGAAACATCTTCATGTTCGACTATCCATTTTTTATATTTTTTCAACACGTTATTAATTAATCGTGTTAGAACTGATTGTGATTATTACGTGTCTATCATTTGCACTTTTCAAAAGTCACTGGATCTATATTAAGTCAAAGAATGTATCAGTTATTTTCAGAATGTGAGAATATTCGCCATGGCCAGGGCGGTTTATCCAAAATTCCATGGTTTTTATTCTCATAAATTCATATTGGAATTTGAAACAATCATGGAGCACAAATGGAAAGCAAAAATTTTAAGGCATTCTTGAGAAGACAATGAAACAATTCATAATTGGAAATGAAAAATTGAAAATTTGTAATATTGTGTAAAATGAGTGAGATTGGATAAGTGTTTAAGGTATGAGATGACCAAGATTATTGCAAAGAATATTGAAGCTTTTTGGAAATTATTATTAGAATAAAAATCATCACTGCGATTTTTCTTTATTTAATATCCTTAAAAGTATCTGTGTAGTCTGTTAAAGAATTACATTTGAATTATTTATGAACGACAAAGTGACATAATTCTAGATTTTCAGGTAAAATTTTAAGAAACTAATAGTATAGGCATCAAACCTGAAACATTAATTAATCCAAAATAATCTATTTCTATGGAAAATATAATGATTTATGTTAATTGCACTTGTCTAAGACTTCCTTTCAGTATAAATCAAAATAATGGGAAGTAAGGTTATTTTGTCAAAATTAGCATAATTTCGTTCGAGTCTTATCGTCTGTGAGTTTAGTTCAAAACTATTTGGATGATTTCATAACGAATTTATGGAACATTAGTGTCAGTCGCTGAATAATCCTCTAACGTTTCGGGATCTTTCCATAACGCACTGCAAAATCCAATCAATAGGGTAATTTACTTGTTAACTATTTTGTTGTTCGTTTACAATGGATAGATGAGAATAACAATTGAACAATTCACGTGCTAACGGCCAGCTGTATGACGTCATAACGTATATCAGATGGTTTATTTTCTTTGGCAAAACAATAAAGTAACATAACCTCTAAAAATGGGTGACGCCGACCAAGATAGTGCTGATCGAAGTGATGGTGATACCAATAAATCTGATAAATTATTCACTCTGAAAAAATGGAATGCCGTTGCAATGTGGAGCTGGGATGTTGAATGCGATACCTGTGCCATTTGCAGAGTTCAAGTTATGGGTAAGTCAATTTTTAACCTCCAAAAATAATCACTTTACGAAATTTCCAAGAACAGAAATTACCCTTTTATTATAATTACCCATAATTAGGATCAGTTTTATAGAGTGAATTTGAGTTCTACCAAGTGGTAAAACAACAGAAAAGTAAATTTACTAAACGAAAGACTGAAGAAAGCCATTTAATATTTTTTTGATCGGATAATCGAAGGACGAGTCGTGTATTCAATCCTTCCAGATTTTCTATTTTTTCCTGGATGCATTGAACAATCGCCTTAATTATTCAAATTACTCTCTCATATTTTTCTTAATCCAAGAATCTGAATAAAAAAAAAATAATTTCCTAATTTCCGGTAAACTTTGAATTACATGGCTCACTCTTTGTCTTTTCAGTAATAGAATCTTTGAGCATTTGCAATTAAATTATTACCGCTTCCCTAAAATGTTAAAAGACCTAGAAAATATGGTAACTGTAAGTTTTCTTTTCAAATAAAACCTATAATTCGTAAATGTATCGAAAAAAATATTGCCCATGAACATGTGAATATTTTTGAAAGAACTAGAGGTGAGAAAACGAAAGAATTTAAGATTGTTGAGTTGGAAAGATTGCATTTGAAAAAAGCAAATTCAAAATGTATTCGTAAAATGTGTAGGACAGTTCATTGCTCGGTTTTTAGTCTTGGAGTGAAAGAATTTCATGTTCGTCCAACGCAATCGAATGGTTTGCATTCTCCAGAACGAATTTCGAAAAGCCAACGGCTATTTTTTTTTTAATTTACGGAAATTAAATTGAACTTAAAGATATTGATGTCTTGAATTTCTAGCAAGAGTCGAATCTCATTTTCGAGGCTAAAAAAAATCGTCAATGTTATTAAAGAAAAAAAAATTATGAAAAAAAGACAATCTTCATTAGTATAGGGAATAGTAATTCACCGTTAATAATCATTTCATCTGGACATTTTATTGATAAACAATCTCAATCAATGACATTGGAATATCTAAGGTAGTGCACTTGCTCTATTTAAGTGGCACAAACTATCAAATTTCAATTTCCAATAGGACTTTATTTAAGTACGCTACGGATTTGGATAAAAAGTCTCAATAACTTCAAACTTTCATTGATAAAATAACTTTGTTCTGCCTCATTGTCTGTATCGATACAATACAATATCAAAAACTGTCTTTGCAAGCTCACGACGTAATCTAACAATTTTCTAAATTGTAAGGCACACGGTAGATTAATTTTTAAAAAATCACGGAGAGTTACACCAGAATTTTTCATCTATTACCAACCCTTGGGGTAGATTTGACGTTATGCAAGCAGTACAGAGTAGTTGATTTGTTATTCTAGAAATGATCTAGCTGAATCTGGTGCAACTGATCCTAAACTCTCTTTACTATCATCACCTATTTACATTCAACGATCTACATTTCAACGAATATCTTGATTGTTTAAGCCTTTCTCACAATATGTACAATTACTCGACTATATAGTTTAAAGATCTAACTAACGACAGGAATCAGCCGTTTATAAAAATTAAATATTCTCTAAAAATAAGTTGATCAGACTAAAAGTGTACTTGGAGTACACTCATGCTCCACTAGTGGAATTATTATATACATATAATTGCCATGAGGTAGACTCTTGAGGACTTTCCAGGATGAAATTCATGAAAAAATAAAATTCTTACATTTGATTCCATTACTGACTATACCCTTCACGAAAACAAGTGCCAATAGTCACCTGTACCAATATGTCAATTTAAAAACATGAGAATCATGGAATATTTTGTTGAAGGTCAAATACCTTCAACGTTCAGCACCATTTGCTATTTGAGCAAAATGTATCCGCCTTTGGCTCTCGTAACTATCTACGTAAAAAAAACTATTGTTCTGAACTAGATTACATTATTTGATTGCAGACAAGCAAAACACGAGATGAAATAAACATAATAATGACGGAGTAAGAGAGCTCGTCTAACAGTATCCTGCCATTGGCTATTCATATCGATCGCAATTCCATCCACAAAGTAGTACAAGATCAATAAAATGATCGTGGAAACTAGCAACCAGTTGGTACAGGTTTCATATTTGCAATTGCACTCATTCTTCTCACTGGTCCAGTCAATCGCCTCTCAATTTCCTCGAGCGATCGACCCCTCGTTTCTGGCACAACGAATATAACAAATACCAGTCCCAAAATGCATATAACTCCAAATGTCAGGAACGTTCCACTGGTTCCAATAAGTCCAATAATATCTTTGAATGTTTTTGTTACGATGAATGTACAAGACCAATTGAAACCGGTAGCAATACTGGCAGCGGGTCCTCGAATTTTAGCTGGCAAAATTTCTCCCATCATCAGCCATGGTATTGGTCCAAAACCAAGGGAAAATCCTATTACGTAAATTATAAAGCCAACCAGTGGTAGCCACCATACGGACGTCATATCGTACATGTTCTCTTTGAAATAGAAGAAGACACTGAGGATTGCTAGAGTTACAATCATAGTAATGCTGCTTATGTAAAGCAGTATTTTACGTCCTAATCGGTCTATTAACGCTGTTGCAATAAAGGTAGATGCGAAGTTGACAATTCCTACGATGATAGTACTCTTGTTGCTGTCTTCGGAATTTCCAGCACTCTGCAGAAAAAAATTACAAATGAGATTTTAAATTAACATGTTAATGTTTTTTGTTTCATCTAGAATTTCAACGATGTGAGTTTCAACTCAATTCTAATAGAATAATAATTTATTCGAGTGATATTAGTGGAAATTGCAACGTTACGTTTGGAATAATTTTGTAATACGTTTCTTGAATTTTTTTCTTCTCGTAATTGGCAATTCGGCACTCGTTAATGATTGCAATGATCGTTAATGAAACAACATTTGTCAATCGATTAGAATGATTGAACCTATGTTTTAGGAAGGCTAAAGATTTCTACCGATTGGTTTTCTTTCCAGACCACATGACTCTTAGAAATATTAGTTTGTCATATGTTCTGACGTTCAATGCCTTTCCGGATTGAATAAAATTAATCATCAGATAAAATAACAAATTAAATAGGTGTGATTGAAATGATAATTTATGATAGAATGAGCATTGCTACGTTACTATCATCAGACTGAAAAACATGACCGACGATTCCTCCAAGCATGAAGCATTCATTAAAGATGTCGCATTGTCAATAACAAATCAATAATTGCATGTAAAATTCCACAGAAAATAATGTGATGCAATACAAACCTCGAAAATTTCCACAGTGTAAAATATAATGGCATTGATTCCGGAAAATTGTTGAAAGTACATGAGCCCCAATGAAATGGCCAGTGGTTTAATATTTTTTGGTTGTAACAAAGCGTTAAGTTGGCTTCCAGCGTTTCGCTCACTCTCGACATGTGTCTTCTCAATTCCACTGAGCTCCTCAGTAACATCACCAGTCTTTCCACGGAGCCACTCAAGTGATTTGCGTGCACGCTTCATTCTGCCCTTGGAAATATACCACCTTGGAGTTTCGGGAATGAGGAACATGAGCAGGAGAAATGGCACTGGCAGACAAGCGCCAAGGAAAGCAAGATGTGACCAGTTCAGATACGTTCCTGCGATGAAACAAATTAGTATTCCGATGTTGCCAAAGGCTGTTGGTAGGAGACCAAGAGTTCCACGAACTTCAGGTTGAATCGTTTCGCCGAGATACACTGGAAGCGATAGGGAAGTAATGCCCACACATAAACCGCATATACCACGTCCAACTAATACCAGCCAAAAATTGTTGGCCAGTCCGATGAAAAGCCATGCTGCAAAAATAATGAATTATTAAAATCAGTAATATTCATTAGGTATTTGTTATGTTTAACAAGCAGATTTCTTACCTCCAATGAACGGAAAAGCTGTCACAAGAATTGTACTTCGTCTTCCGATATATTCGATTAGCGGACCGCCAATTATTCCACCGAAAAGAGCAGCCAGTGGCAGTATAGATCCGATCCATGAGCTCTATTAAAACATAAAAATGTTTATTGTGAAAATTAATTTTTGCAAGGAAAATTTAAAAAAGGTGAATCACGACACGGCTGAAAAATTCTTTTAATTGTTGTGTCGGTGATTCCGTCGATGATTTGTCGATGATTTGATATGAGGTCACGATTTAATTCGGTAATAGGAAAAGGTAAAGAATGATATCAAGTGATTAGGAGGCGTGTTCGTTCGTCACTGAAATCACCAATAAAAATGGTGCATCAATAAAGGATTGAGATGTGCCCCTGAGCACGAGATCCAAAAGTCGTAAGTTCTATGAAGTTTAGAAAAATGAGTGACGTAGATTCAGGTCAAATTTGTTGATAGGTTGATTGACCCTTATAATTTATTTGCCCCTGTTCTGGAGCCTCACATTTAATCGACATTTAATACGCAAAAGCGAAGGATTCGAATAAATAAGAGAAATTGTACTTACAATTTGTTCATCAATTTCAAATGGTGCTGTAGCATTCATAGACGGCAAAGCTGTTGACGTATAAGAGCTCGAGAATCCTACCATCATCGATCCCAACGAAACTGTGAGTGCAGCAAGCACCTGAAATCAAAGGATCAAATTCATTTGCAAAAGTCCACATAATACGCAGAATATAACAAGTTACCACAGAATATACCTGACTAAATGTGCATTTAGCAACAGGAGCATTACCAGGAACTTCAATGTTCACATGGGTATCAGCTCGCATAAGGATTTTCATTTTGATGAATTTAAATGAAGACTGATGGAGACCGAAATATTTTGTTAACTTTTCCCGTGTTTTTCCTCCTTTTCTCTTCAACTTGCACAAATACTTGTGATTTTTTCCACCTCGAATGAAAATGAGTGAATGAATCTAGCAAATGTCCTTTCTCGAAAAAGATAGAGATGATAATGACATTCAAGTGATCTAAACGTCAATGGGTGGACGTACACTTCTTTGGGTACATGAAATGTATGAATTTTAATCCCCGAGATTTTTTTTATGAAGAGTGCATGTTTTTCGGCACTAGCCACTGAATAATATGAGTTATCGACACTTGCTCGTATCGTTTATATGAGGGAGAACAAGTGTTCAAGGGGGGCAAAGTAATCCCCACTTTTCACATCCCTACTCCCTTCTTCATCGTCTTCTCATTGTTTTCCTTATTCTTCCTTATGACACTTTACCAATAGCCATAAACTTATACTTTGAAGTGTTCAATAGTTTGGCATGTACATCACGTAATTTGAATTAAACGAAAGCTGTACTGGCTGACATTCGTCTGTTTTTTTTTTCTTTTTTAGTTTATCGCTGAAATAATGTCGAGACTAATTTTAGCATTTGTTGTATGCTAGGTGTTTGGAAAAATAAGCATGTTCTGAGCTCGTTGAAAGCAGAATACTGACTGGGGGTTCTACTGGAAGCTTTGACCTTCAACTGCTTTGGGGCGAATCACTGGATAATTCGCGCAGGCTCTTGCATACACCTCATTCACATCACCACCTACGTACACGGCAAAGTACAATACTTTCCACACCCATAAATACAACGTAATGAGACCATCATTTATTTGCCCATCGATCTTTGTGCATTAATTACTTAAATCTTCAGTTCCACTGTGCTCCAATCTCCGCAGGGAAAACTACAACTATTTTTCCCGGAAGTTGATAAACTAATCTAATTGAATATAAAAGTCTCGGCAACGAAAGAAGTTCAAGGAAGAAATTTTTGAGGTCTTAGAAAACCGAGGACAACGGCCAATACGTGTTGGCGATGCTAATATTGTACGTTCTACACTGGTGGAAAATTACACTTGAAATTTATAACGACTAAGTTACTTGACATTTCTGGGCAATTCTTCATTTATCAATCAGTTAATTTCTTAGATATTCCGGTAATTTTCCATATTCACGCCCATGTGGTAGTAGAAAACCGCGAATTTTTAAGATGAGTTTCAAAATTTGATGATCATTGCTAATTCAATTCAAATTCGTACAATTAAAAATGCAAACTTCGTGGCTGAAGTTTCAAATAATTTTTAACAGCACAATATTGAGGGTTAAAAAAATGATTCATATTATCTATACTACTGTTTAAATAATCACGTGAAATTTAGTAAAGAACGTTGGAATAAATTTAATCGTAAAATTGAATAATTGAATAATCGTACCGCGTACCATACGTTGTCGCCTTATTGTGTCCTTGCGCCGATATCGAATAATTGCATCTCTTCGTCTACATTAGCGTTATAGGTGGATAATAATAACATTAATCAATTAATTAGAGGCATGTGTCTGGTGATTCCCAGGTGCTTTGCACATTCGGATACATCTTTTGAGGGCTAACGTCACAGGCACATGAGAAGATGATAGACTTGTGATGAAGTCCAGTTACCAGTTTATCGTATCGGATACTTCTTCCGCATTCTCGAAGATTCCATGGTTCCGTTTCTTCTTTACTTGTCAAGAACAATATATGAGTCATTTCTCTCGTTATTTCAACGATTCCGTCAATATCGGGAAAATATATAAATAAATTCAATAACAGAGACGTCACGTGCGTTGACTTTTTTAATGAAATAATATGAGTGGAGCGTGAAGATATTTCTGTAATTTAGTCGGGTATTCCATTCTATTTGCCTTCATTACGCTCGGTCCATCATTTTATATCGTCATTATTCTCAAATTAAATAATTCGAATATATGATTGCTTATTATCTATTTTTGAAGCCATCGTTTTGTGATTATTTCTCCGCAGTATAAATTTCAATTAGTGTAATTCATTAATATCAAATAGAATTTGGTTTATTATAGTTTTCGTAATATTAATGTTTCTCGGCAAATCCATGTGCCAATATTTCTCATTATTGTTTTGTTCGTCAAATATTTTTCATTTGTTCTTTAAAAAAACGAATGTAGTCTTTGTTGATGTTGGTTGGACCAAGAATTTCAGCTTTTTTTTTTGAGAATAGCCCAACGGTATCATTTTTTGAATAAAAATTATCAGGATCGTTAGGTATTATGAGTTGCTGACAATCGATTGTGCTCTCGTGACTACATATCCAGGTTTTAATCTATTACGTGCGTCTTAC
Source organism: Fopius arisanus (assembly GCF_000806365.1). Lineage (NCBI taxonomy): Eukaryota > Metazoa > Arthropoda > Insecta > Hymenoptera > Braconidae > Fopius > Fopius arisanus. The sequence goes on from NW_011887818.1 coordinate 283,940, forward strand.
GTTAATTACCTCGCGACGCAAATCAGTTGCAAAGTTTTATTACGAATTTTCAAATGCTTGTGACAACCGGTGATAACACATTTTTACAGCTGGTAGAAATCATGTCTTACTTAATATGTTCGTCCACAGATATAATTTATGGTTTATGTTAGAGTGGTTGATGAAGATTGGAAGAAGAGTTCTTGCGATTAAAAATTTCGCATGCGCAGATGTTAACGTTTTGCCTCACATTGAACTATTTACAATATTATGCCTGATGCTCTGATATTAAATATGAGATGGAATCAAAAAAAGTTCTTCGGTAATCAACGACAACAAGATTTCATTTCAAAGTACATAGTCCCACAATTTAGATTATACATGTCGTCAATGACTAAAGATCACGGAAAATGGGATATGTATTCTATATATTTCATCAATTCCAAGTTCTTCCAAATTTGTTAAATATTCCAGGCCAAGAGCTAATTCTGTTTGTAGAAGAATATCTCGAAAAGCTTGTTTTCATCTTCAATGTGCTACAAGTTATGGGACAGAAACGATAAGAAATATGTGACGACCAATCTGCGTTAGATGAATATGTAGGGATCATCCAAGTGATCACCAGTTCATATGATATTGTATGGTACGAATGTTGAAGAGAAAAGGAGGTCACTTGAAGGTCATATTTTGCGTAGATAATTTCACGACAAGAGCATGATATTTCATAGCATCTAAATGGATCAAGGATTTTAAGTAATTTTAAGTAAAAATACATCTCAACTCGGGACTTCGTCTACATTGATGATGACAATTTCACACTGATCGAACCGATTAGTTATTACTAACAAATGAACAAGTCTGCGATCCATTCGGTTAACAAAGGCACATTTAAGAGTTGTTGTTCAACGCGCTTTTCCTTTTTCAAACAAACTATTGATGAAATGTTCATTTGGTCAAATTCAACTTTCGATAGTAGTTAACGATTTTTATTTCGAATAAGTGAAAGGTTAGTACTTACTTGGATAATAATCGCTTTAGCTCGGAGCTTAGGCGCTCTTGGAGTTGAAGGACTTGAAGGCTCATTGTTCTTGTCCTCTAGCTGAATCTGGGAACCCATTGGTAATTCAGCGTCGGCAATCTCCAATCGATCTCTGGCTACCAATGGCTCCAACTGCGTATATTCCTTGAGATCCTTGTTCAAAGGATTGTAAATTCGGGAACTTTTTATTTCGTTCTCATGTCTCAAATTTTCGGCATAGTAGTGACTCGGGTAACTATTATTACTCTTCCCTCGACCCTTATCCGTTATTAAAGCTTGTTGACTGTTGAATGGACTTGCATTTGTAAGAAGTGTAGTATTGGATGCACAATCCTCTGGTAAAGTTGAACTTGTTGTCGATGATGTTAAGGTTGGCACTCGGCTGTAATATTTGGGAAGGACCAAGCGTTCCTGAAGAAGAAAGAAACAATTTCGATAAGAAATCCTGTTGAGAATCGGAGAAAAAGTATTGTTTAAATCGGAATGGTTTTTTATGTTTTATGCTAAACGAAATAGCAATGGATATTTTCACCTGTCTGTCGCGGACGTGAGAAAATTGTTCGAGGATAAAGATTTTATTGGATTAAGCGGACAACACGACTAGTGAAATAATTAGTTTGAGGGGCTTTACCAGTGAAGATGAAGTATTTATACATCTCTTTTATCAGCTTTTCGTTGAAAAGAGAAAGATCAGTAAAGAATTGAAATAGAATATCCCAAGTACTGACCAATGGAATAATGGGATTGTATAGAATACGTTGTTTGACCGCGTGATTTGAGTGTGAATAATGTGTTGACTCTCACCCTGGTCATGATAACCCCGCGGTTTGAACTTAAACTTTGAGATGCCGTTTCAGCACAGACCAAACACTTAACTATTAAAATACCGGTTAGATCAGCCGAATTTCTTATCTCAACACTTGACAATTTTGTATACAAAATGACTGAAATTAATAGAACGCCCAATGAGATGGACATGTTGAAGATGATATTCATGAATTTGTTGGAAATTTTTTCATCAATTACCATGTTGAATTTATCGGTTTCCTCCATTGTCTTCGAAATTACCACTGCGGATCTCTACTGTCCTAATTTTGTTCCCCAACTGCCGTTTCAACTGCAAACGCACATCCCTCCTTATCATACAGAAGCGCGTACGAAAAACGGCAAGATCCAATCACAACGCATACACAATGCATTTGGCATCTTAACATACAATGACTATTACCACGTGCTCATGATAAAGGAATTCTCTCGGTATTTACATGTGATATTTGGTGCATGATCCCCGTAAATATGTTTGTTTGTCACATGATCCGAGCGTGGGTAATAGTCCTCTCATTATCAGTGGGCTTTGCCACTGTTTACACTTCTCGTCGAAGGAAAATAAGGAAAAATACAAAAAAAAAATTATGCCCATAAATGTTTTAAAAAATCGATTATTCTCAGTATCAGCTACCGCGTAATAGTATATCGTATTCTTACTCATTACTTCCACTCTTTCTTTTTCTAAATACTTTTCATCAATTGGTTATATTGACGTATATAGTGTTGGAAAATTACACTTGAAAGTTCTTACAACGACTAGATGACATAAAATTTCTGTAGAATGGAAACTTTCCATTAACAAATTGGAAAATTTCTTGAATATTTCGGTAATTCTCCGTTTTCAGGTTCAGAGCATTGGAACCCGTAAAAATGAACATTCAGGAAATAATTTGAAATCTAATTGACTGTAAAATCAACAATTGTTGACGAGATTTTCTATATATTTACGGGCTTTCGTTCAATTGTATTGAATTTAACATTTATTGTTGAACCAAAAAATCCCAACTTTACTGAATTTTCCAGATAAATGAAAAATTTAGTGACGGTTTTTAATTGAAATTGAATTCAAGATCACACATGCAGAAAACATTATACTTAAAATACAAGGCTTAGAACGAAATTTACGGGATTTCTAATCCCGTACATGACGAGTTTGGAAACGTAAAAATTACGAGCTAAAACCACGTTAATTACGCCCGGAAATGCCGTAAATTACCATTTTTACATGGTAAATTACGAGGTCGATCCCGTAAATTATGTTTCCGAACTCGTAAATTACGGGGACCAATATCGTGAACTGCTGAGTTTCGACCTCGTGACTTACAAGGTACGACTCCGTAATTTGCGCTCCCTTTCACGCCATTTATAACATCTCAATCACGTAAAATCTGTGAATGGGATCGTAAATGCAAGAACCCATAGAAGAAAACCTTTTTTGGGCAACATCAAATCTTCAAGTTTGAAGATATTTTGGGTTATTTTAACATGACTTTCAGTGACTTTTTTCAATATTTTTCCGAAAAAATGTTAAAAATTGTGAAAATTTGGGAAGCATTGCTGAAAGATGAAAAAAATCGAAGATGACTAATTCTGGAAGAAATAATTAGCTATCTTCCATGGCTTCCTTAAAATTTCCCAAATTTACAAAAATTGCCGAATTTTCAACATTGTTGTAATTTTTTAAATTCCCTTCTGAAAAATGTTGAGAAACAGTCACTGAAAGTCATGTTCAGATAACCCAAAATATTCTCAAAATTGAAAAATTGATGTTGCTCAAAAAAGTTTTTCTTATATGTGTCCTTGCATTTACGACCCTAATGACAGACATTTTACGTGATTAGGATGTTGTAAATGTCGCGGAAGGGAGCGTGAATCACGGTGTCGGATCCCGTAATTCACAAGGTCGAAAGTTGTAATTCACCGTATGGATCCGCGTAATTTACGGGTTCGAAATCGTAATTTACCGGATCGCCTCCGTAATTTATCACATAAAAATGGTAATTTATGGCATTTTTGGGGGTAATTAACGTGGTTTTAGCTCGTAATTTACGTTCCCAAATCCGTACTGTACGTGATTGAAATGTATTGAAATGCCGTAAATTACGTTGTAAATCTCGTATTTTAAGTATAGTATTTTCTGTGTGCAAAATTTCAATGATTTTGTGATTGTAATTTCAAAAAAATTCCAACAATGTAATCTGAGTATTTCCTTAACCCTTTAGAATATTATTCGAGTGATCCTTCCAAACAACTGAAAAATTAATCATTATTGGTTCATTGTTTACATTGAAATATCTGCTGAGGTAATGGGTTCTTGTGAGCAGCTTCCTATGAGCTCTTTCTTTTTTTCCCAACATACTGCGCACTCCGTGCGCCGAATTTGAGTTTCGCGGTTCGAGTTGACCAATGAGGAATTAGTTTTACGCGGTTCGAGATATTTCGACTCGGGCGAACTTCATTTTTGTGTTTCTACTTTTATAATAAGGATTCTTTTTACGAAAACAAGTAAATACTTGAATCAACCGACGTGCAGTGGCCGTGCGGTTAGAGCATGGGGGTTGGCACATGAGATTCGTGGGTTCGATTCCCAGTCGGGGAAATGCCAAGGGTTTTTTAGAGATAGAATTCGCTCTAACTTGCACAGGTTTTCATCGTACGGGCGGTACTCTCGAAAGAGACGGCTGTACCTGGCCAAGGTTTTTTTCCATGAGGTTTTCCCTTTGGCCCGCGGAGTAATTGCGGTACAGGGGGAACTGGGGGTGGAAAATGTAAAAGCCCGAAAGGGTATACATGTGTGGACAAGTTTAGTTTAGTTTAAATACTTGAATCAAGTATATTTTATACTTGATCCTAGAAAATTCATAATTGTTATGAGGATCATGGGAAAATCTATTTTTCATCGATAGCAATTGAAAATCAAATATACTGGGATCAAGTATAAGACAATATACTTAAAATAAGTATATTATTATATACTTGAGCAAAGTATAAAATATACTTAATATATATACTGATCTCTTTTTCATATTCCATGTTTCATCATCAGTTTTTCCATCAATAGATATCAGTTTTGATAGCTCACTTAAGAGAATAAAAACGCAGAGAAACCTTTTCTGATTTTCTACAAAAGATAGTATTCAATTAGTCGATTTAGCTATTGGGCTAAAGGGTTCAGCCACTGGAACATTTATTTTACTCTCTATCAGGAGGTGGCGAAAGTGATCTGACATATCAATACTAGATGTTTGAATGTTTACTTTTAAAATAAAATCTCTTAAAAGTAAATAAATAATTCATACATTTTCTTATTTCTATTATTTTTTTTGCAAGTAGTATATTTTCATCTATTAGTTTCCGTACTTAAAATGAGTGTACGGTATACTAGCTCATATTAGTCCATTTGACTCCCTACTGGATCATCCGAAAAATTTGGTAATAAACTACAGTAGAATTCGCACAAAATACCTCCGACAGCGAAACGCAATGAGAAATGGTGGGAATCAGAGTCGAAGGTTTGCCTTGACCCAGTAATCAAATTGTCATTCTATCGCTTATCGGAAAGTTTTCCCCGTTACTTCAGTTTAATATTTCCGTCTTGATGTAATAATCACTGTTAGCAATTATCGAGAATCTTATTAGATGAGAGATTACCACAAGTTCAATCAATTATATGAAGGGTCAATTTATGTATCATCAAAATTATTTATCTAAACTATGCGTTGAGTCACGGAAATCTAATGGATCAGGTCAATCATGGAAACTCTGGAATATATGGAATTAATTTAGCTGCAAAGTTTTTCACTTCTAGAATTCTTTTATTTGAGGATAATCACGAGGTTCGTAATTTTCCACTCCATTTCATTGGCTAATATCGGTTAAACGCAAATTCATTTTTGAAGATTTAATTTTCCGGATAACATCACGTGCCGAAACATTTGGCCTTGGACTGGCACATTACAAGTCAAGACTTCATGCTGGAATTGTTTATTGATACGGAAAATTACCGACATGTCTACAGTCCATTAATTATGAAATCAAATTCATGGGACTATGACTGGAACTGCGACCAGGCAATTCCAATTTAATATAACGATCTTTCATACGATATGTGTATACATGGTGAGAAAGAACTCGACACTGTAATTAGGAACAAGTAAACTTGAGAAAAAAACAAAAAAAATATATTAAATTAAGAACATTACATGTGACAAACATTTCTACGCATTTTCCCTTTCATTTTGTATTCATTCTTTTTTTTATTTTTCGAATTTTAATAGGAAATTGTTACAAATTTATAATCCACAATACTCTGAACTCAAAAATTAGAAAATTTTTGATTATGGGTTTTAATTGATTTTTTGGTACTGTCCTCTTCTTCTTTTTCTGTTTCTCGTTTTTAGCTGATATATGGGAATCAACAGAAGATAGCGATATTTTTGCAAATATATTTTTGATACAAAAATATGAGAGCTACAAAAAAGCTATTCCTAAAAATCTCCCTATCTCCCTTCAATTCTAAGATATTCGGTAAAATTTGCGTGAAAAAAAAAGTACCTGTATTACTTTACCATTTCCCAACAAAATAGCTACAACTATAAAAGTGGAAAGATCTTGAGATGGTTGAAATTACTTAATTGAAATCGAAATGCCCGCGAATAAAAATCAATATTATTCAGTTTCATGGTGTCTTTACATTCATTAATTGTGATTACACCAATTTCTGTTGAATTAATATATTTTGGCCAAATAAATCTACTGGGTACACAAAATAACTATGTACAGTATAAAACACACAGTACATATTTTTTAAGTGTGACTTGCAGTGAGCAAATTTACGCGGGAACAGTAATTCAAACAATGTTAATGGAAAAAGAACATTCAAACCGACAAGACAAGTCTAATAAACTCTGTCGATAACGTCATTGTGCCATGATCTAATACATGTGACTAAATCCACGTGACAATCCGTGTCAAGTTCTTTTAAAAAATATATTCGAAGTGCGTGACTTATATTCGTTATCTTTTCTTCAGGGAGGCAATGGTCCAGCGACCAGTGTCAATCGGTAAATAATGAAAAATGATTGTTGGGATTGATTGCTCTTTATATCGGGACGTTTGTCTATGAGGCGATCTCCTACGTTTTTCGAGAATGAAAATGAAATCCACTTTGCGAATCGCTTGCGTGTTCTCAGGAAAATTATCGGATTGTGTGTATCAAATGCTCCGATATTGATCCAGTTACCACACACATACTGCTGTTGCCATTATGTTAACAGCACTCAAATAAAAACCACCGAACAACTGGTGCTGAAAATTTTCTGCGTTTTTAAATTTTAGCCCCTCCCTCTATGGCGAAATATCTATGAAAACTATGTTTTTAAGAAATGTTTCATCCATTGCTTCATAAAGAATATAATCCAATATAATATTATTTTATATTATATATTACTTGTCATAATATAAGGTAAAATATATGGAGAATATATGAAAAATATATACAAAATATATTTGAAACTTAATTAAAGATAATGATGAATCCTTTTTCTTTGGTATGGAAATTTTATACGATGGATAGTTGGTGTAGTTGGTGTCATGCGAAGTGTAGAAAAAACTGCTTATTATGTACAAGTCAGCTGCATTGTTATCTGAATTTTTAGTTGACATACAGACATTTTTCTTTTATTTCCATGAGTAAAAAGTGGCCCATCCTCGTTCAAACGTTTGTAGATCTTTAATTTTTTTTTTAAACCAGTGGGAGTTGAAATATTGTTTACACCGATCTTGTTCAAAAATTATTAAGGATTGTTGCATGGTTACATCTCAGTTTCAGGAAACTGGGAATTCCCTGATTATTTGCATCCTCTATCAATTAAAAGTATACATGAATCTCTATTTTACTTATTTTACTCAATAATTATAAACAAAAATGTTCAGTTTCCATTCATATTTTAATTAAAAGTCAAATTGTTTGAAAATTAAAAAAACGCGCCTTCTTGAAATTTCAAGATAAATAAGAAATTTAGTAATCGTTTTCAATTGAAATTCAATTCAAACTTATATTATTGGCAATTGAGACGACATTAGGATGGAAATTTCAAGAAATTTCTTAACAATGTATCAAGTAAATTATCGTATCTAAGATTTCCATGAGGAGCGTCACTTGTAAGGATATATTTGCCGACGTTCTACTGGTTTGAAATACCGAAACCGCAAGTAGAGAAGAACAGAGGATCAAAAAGACAACCTCTGCTTCATGAATATATCCCTGCCATCCATGTGAATTCACTTGGCACAAGTAAATGTATATCTCTAATGAAGTAGTCAAACGAGGTAAGTTACCCTACCACTTTAGTGGGTTTCCCCAAAATACCTCTGGAACCAACGCAGATAGCAAAGCGTTTATGAAGACCTTTTCCGCATTTCTCAATTAACCCTATAAAGAGGATTTAATAAAATTTCGCCATCCCCTTTTATTTCCGAGATATTCCCGAAAAACTCACCGCAAAGGAATATTAACTCATCTCGTGGTCACGCAAAAAAAAATCTACTTATTTCAATTAGATTCTACTTCCAATATAATACATACACAATTTTAATAACTTTAATGATCCTTCAACAATATTTAGGAATTTAATTCCCTATTTATTGGGAACAACTGATAATTTTCTTTATTCTCCAATTTATTTAAAATATCATCAATTATTTCGTCTAAAAAATCATCTAGCATTGATATATCGCATTGAAAATGGAATATTCTGAAATCAAGTACATATACTTTATCTTTTTTTATAAATACTTGATTAATTGATTATATATTTTTAACTCGCTCCAATATTTTTTCCTATTACAGATATAAAGAAGTAAATGCCGCGAAAACAAAACGATTAGACTTTGAAATGTGTGAATTTTCTTGTGACTAGGAAATAAAGTTGAAAAGTATTTGATTTTTTTGCGAGATGAGGCCAGTAAGTCAGAGAAGTGAACTCCAACTTGTGGCGTAGTCAAACGGAAGCGCACGGAACTTTCCAGAAGCCTATGAACCGGCTTTGAAGAACAAAGTTGGACATAACACTAGTCACTGTTGGTAAGACAAGGAAAATCGACATGTGACACATAAAAGCATACATTCCATAAGAGAATAACCAGCGCCGTGTAAAGAACTTCCTTCTGTACCGACCTGACAAATTTCACAGTATTTTGAATGACAGGGAGTTGAACTAGGCAAATACCCCACATTATGTTAATACATGTTACTCACCTTGGGCTTGGAGAAGGGCATGATGCAGAGGGGCCAGGGCTGCATCATCTGCCGCCTTTGGGATGACATCTTCTCCCCTTTATCCTTGGGCACGTTTTGCTATTTAGCAGGTGGTTTTAAATAGTTCGGGGGAGGTGTTGAAAGGGTCTTTATTCAATATCACCTTCACTAGATTAGTTCCTGGACTGTCTGATGGAGATAACAATATGTAACTGGAGGGATTGTCGGTCCGGTGTGACTTGCCGGTTGTCTGCTGACGTTCTACACCAGGGTGTAGAAGAACTGCTCGCTATAGTGACCAACCAATGTATATTGCTACACTGTCTCTTTCTGTCAGATAAATACTTTCTCTCCTTTTCCTTCACTGCGACGTATATTCGCACTCGAGTACTTGTTGCACCGTTTGACTTTTTTTTCCTTTTTTCCTTTTTTTTGTTTCCAGACGTCGAGAGATATTATTTATTTTTCCTCAACTATAATCTGGATAACTACGATGGAACAATTGACTGTTGACAATTGCCTCAACAATGGTGAAAAATGCTTTGCGATTTTGAGTGTTTGTCAAGTGCGTGCACATACGTTGGAGTACGAGTGGATGTATGTTATATGATTTGTTGGTGATTTGAGGAATAGGTAAAGGACGTTTCTAGAAGGTTTAAACGACTGGTTATCGGATTGTCAGGGAATTTGTTGGTTTATATATGCGAACAAGTGGATCCCTGGTGGAGCCCTGGGGGAGAGTATGATTGGGCTAGAGCGGCTAGAGGCGCCAGTCCTAACGTCGGTTCTCTCCGTGCGATCTCGTGTGGTGGAAAACGGACCAACCAGGGAATCGCATGGACATGTTGTATATTCGATTGAAAAAATCAGGGAGAGAGGGATACTCAGCACTCGATTAATGGCAACCATCAATGAAGAGATGCAATTCCTCTGTGGATTTCAATTCTAGACAACTATGGAGATAGCAAACTCTCCATCCAACACTATTATCCTCAAATAAGTCCTATCGTCTTTCCAATGTTCCAGTATCATTTCAAACTCGTTATTTATGTACATCAAATCGTAATTTACCGTAACGTAATGAAACACTATGAAATTTATATTTTCATCTAATTTCGGAATTCTTGTTTTTGTAATTTGTGAAATCACGTGTCGTTGTTTTAGCAGGTTGAACCTTGTAATTTTTATTTTCAATCTAGTTATTTATGGGCTAGGATCTCGTTATTTGCGAGGTCGAACTTTATAATTTGCGTTTGGATTTTTTGTACGTAGTAAACTCGAATCGCGTTTTTTTCGAGGCCAGTTTTTAAGTGGTATCTTGAAACTCAAGGGGGATAGCTATATTTTTGCACGTGCATTTTGATGAATTCAGATAAAGATGAGAGCTGTAAAAATGAAGTGTGTGAGAATATCACTATCTTTCTCTCTTTGGTACCAAGGTATCTGTTAGAAACTGGTCTCCAAAAAAATGCACTTATCCTGTGTTTAAATGTTCAAATAAAACAATTATTTATCACGTGTCAATTTGAACGAACAATTTCTGTGTTTTCAGTTGTCACTATTTACATTTAGATTATTATTATTATTCATTAGAATCATGTGTAAATGTAATTTTTGCAAATTGAATTGTTCATATCGTGGTATATTTTATGTTCAATCTTTATAAGATAAATAATATTTTTTTATTTGGTTCTGTCAAGACCTGAATAAATTTTTGTTTCAGGTACTGTATTTTTCGTATTTATTGAAAGAACGTAGGGTATCTCTGTTTCCTCTGTTGATAATGTAAAAATTTTTCTACGCGTTGCTGAATAAAATTAAATTTGATAACGAGTCTTATCTTTAAAGGCAATTTAGAAAATACATGAAGTTAAATACACAATTTCATCATTATATACTGTACGTCTTTTAGGATCTATAAGAAGTTTCGGTTAGCGTGATTTTGCATGGATTTAATGATGACGAGTTGACGAATTGAGACATTCCAGACGACAAATATTGATTGTATGTTTAGGTTTCACAGCAATGAGGAGTGTTGAGCCGTTAAGATATTTTTCTGCGCACTTGCTCCTGCCATTAATAAACCCCTTGTAATCCGCATTTTTTTTATGAATTTTGGAACAAATAATTGCATCTTAATTTTGATCGATGAAAATATAGTATCTCGAATTTGAAAAAGCTAAAAGATTTTACTTATAAGACTTTAATGTGCAACATACGAACAAATGCAGAAAAAGTGTAGCGGAATAACGCAAAAATAAGATCTTGAAACGCATTCAGGGTGCATCAATAATATCTGGTAGAAATCGCTCTGAACTACGCGAACTTTATAGAACGTAACGTAAAAATCGTATTGCAGTCCGAGAAAATTCCAGAAAGAAGAGCAAATATTTATTTTTTGCCGCCAAGTTTTCTGAATTCTAGGTAAACAAAAAAGTTTACGATGTTGATAGAAATCCATTAAAAAATTACGCAAACCGATCCACCGTTGGAAAACTACACATAAAATTTCAAGTAAGAAACTTGAATCTTTTCATGACAACGAAATGATAAGAAATTTCGGTAAAATTTCCAATTAACGGATCAATAGATTGGGAAATTTGGGGTATATCTGAATTTTTAGGTCCACATACCCACGGAAAAATCGTAAAAGTATTGAAAATTCAAGCGATGATTTCCCTGAATTTTCAATTTATTAAAATTTTAACTGTCTTAGAGGTTGAATTTTCATGATGAGTCACTGAAAAATCAATTATCAATTAACATGAAAAATCCAAGTTTCTTAAATTTTCGAGATGAATGGAACATTTAATAAAGATTTTTAACAAAAATTTAATTCAAACTCATGTAATAATAATATTCAATCCACATTACTTTGTGACTGGAATTTCAAGAAATTTTTCATAATCTGCGTAAAAATGACATACCGTTACATAATAAAAAATTGTTTTTTTTTATGATTTACTACATAAATCAGGTAAATATACTATACAATAATTACAAGTTAGGGTAATTGTTTCGAATAAATTCCTCTTCGTGCATAGAATAATTTTGTCACGCAATTTTTATAATATTTTCTTCCGGGTACGATTGAATTTGTTGTTTAGAACTCTGACCGTACCGCAATGCGTCAAATCCTGTATTTCCATGCATAAAAATTCAAATGGAAGAAATCACGTGCATCGAAGGAACTTCATGGAATATTCTGTCAATTATTAGCGATACCATCTCGACACTCGGGAGTAGTTTACCCTCCCCTTCCGGTTCACCTAATCATCTCGAGTGTAAAATACAACTTTAGTGTACATCACGGAAAGCCAATGCTTCCGTATTGATCAATATTTTCGCTTTACTACGCAATAATTCATTATAACGTAGTTGTCGATAACGAATGATGATTAATGAGTAGAAGTTCATTGAGTAATTCTCATGTAAATGAAAAGGTACCGATTGATTTTGTTTCATCCTGAACGCATCTAGAATGTTCCAGTTAGAACACAATCAAATCATATATTTCCAATGATTGTATTTCATTATAGTACAATTCAAATGCGAGCGATGATGATGGGAGTCAATGGTTCGGGTCAAATGTGAAGACCAACAAGAGACTGTTATAAAGACAGCGGAAAAATTTCCAAATTCCCCTTCTTCTGTCGTCATCAATTTAACATCAAATTGAAAATCAAACATTACATATTCATTTAATCTTTCACCAAAAGATAAACAAAATTGTTACATTATTGTCATATTTTACTAGTGAATTTCAATCTGTACTTTTACAAAGGACTTAGAATTATTGGAATCGATTGGGAATATTCCTCTCCTCCTTTCATCTCTTTAGTTTCAATTATCTCAACGTTCAATCGATAATCATTTATCCGTGGTGTCTTTATTACCCCCGGACAATTACAAAAATTTCCATTGAAGACAAACTACATTCCATCTGCCGAGCACATCGGTTAAGGTTCCATCCCAATTACCGCACCATCCTTCGAGTATATTCAATTGACATTTGCTTATGATATAGTGCTATGACATTGATAACCTACTAGAATCACTCAATGCTTTTTGCACAATCTGCATAAAACCGCACGCACAAAGGTGAGACAAAAGATTATTTAACGAATAAATTCTGGAGCAGTAAATAACATGTTTACACACACTTTATCAATCACTGACAATGCAAAATTCCCCGACAGCATTCGTAGTTAATTGTTTATCTATACAAAGAATTTCACTGCTGTTGTATTACGGATGCACTCATAAAGAGAAAAGCTTAATAAAAATTACCCTCGATAACACGTAAAATTTACAAAATGTAACGTGCAAATTCATGATCATAATGATTTGTTAAATCTGTGTATCGTTTCTAAAAAAATTAAAAAACATTTTTGGAATTTTTCAGTGATAAATCCGAAAATTTACTGAAGGTTTCAGACTTTTCTTGAATATTTCTCTCCATGTTGCTGCACGGAGACGAATTCAGAACAAAAAAGATACTCAAGTTTTTTACAGAAATTTCAGTGCTTTGTCATTTTTACGTCATTTTGTGGTAAAAATTGCTGAATCACATACACTACACCATTACAAAACGTGAAGGAAAATTTTATTTAATATTTCCCCCCACGCGGCCTTCCCCGATTTTTTATATTTGCAGCTTTTTGGCAAATTGTGCACCAGATTGAAGCGAAGAAATATAATTCTTTGAAGTTTTAGCACCATTTAATGACTTACGAAGTCTCCCCGCTCCGTAACAATTTTTCTACACTGAAAAAACAAATTTGTCTGATAATTCAATTTGCTTCTGCCAAAGAAATCGATATATATGTTCCATATAAGTAAATATATGGAACAATTTACATTGAAATACGTGGATTTTTTTAGCGAAAGTAATAATTTCTTTCAGTGTCATTTTATAAAAAAAACTTTTCCTCTCGTATGCCCTTGCGGGCCTTTACGATTTGTTCTCTTCCCACTCCCCTCTTGTACCGCATTTCTCGAAAAGATTAGATTAGGAGGGAAAACTCTCGTTTGAGGGAAAAAGCTGCCTTGGTACAGTCATTGTTTTGACAAGACCACCAGTCCGCAATGAGATGTGAAACTGTGAGATTAGAGCGCTATAAATTTTGACCACCGGTGTCCAGGATCAAACTCAGATCATCGGCATGCTCGTCTAGCTGCTCGTCTAGCTGCTCATCTAGCTGCTCGTCGGTGTACATATAATCCTTCAGGAAAATTGACAAATGGTACTATTTATCAAGGATAAAACTCAAAAACTATAATCTTTCGTGCAAAAAATTGGGAAATGGTGAGATTCCGGCAGTAAATATATGCCCAAAATGGTCTTAATGTTCTGACATTTCAATGATTTGTTCCATGTTCACTTGATACATGAATTATCCCCACGCGTCAACGGTAGCACGTGTTGAATGAATTTGATTGAATAATCTTAGTCTGAATGCCAGGCCTATAGTATTGTCTATTAAACCATATAAACATGACGCGATTCCGTTTACGCTCTGAAGAGTAACGAGAAGAATATGAGCGGATTATCATTTCAAGTTTAACCGTCGCAAGGTCAATCATGCAAATGATTTTCTTCACGTACCTCCTCTCCATCGAAGTCTCTCTTGGAGTTTTTATTGATCTTGTTGTAGGGATTCTTAGCAATTCACAGTCCAATAATCGTGGAAATTTCCAAAGTATTACTTATCTCCTAAATTTGAATTATTGTCAATTGTTTCATGGAACTGAATCATTCATTGTCACTAGATTAGAAAATTAGCATGTGACGTTACTACTTTATTCATGTTATCTGTTGTGTCTTGAGATTTGATGACACAAGTTAGTGCATCCCACTTATTAGATTATGTCATTTATGACTGAGAAAATCAATGATCTGAGTAGTCAGGGCTGTAATATTTCGTCAATGATTCCATGATTCCAATAAGTCCGATAAATAATTTTTTTTTCAGAAAGCGACGAGTGGAAATGTACCGGCGACTAGTCATGCATATCCGATTGAAATTATTTGACGAGAGGTTTTAATGCATTCAGTTGAATGCTATTTGAGTAGTTTATCTCCCAGAGATTTATCTCCAAGAAAAAAATTATAAAATAAATGTATAATTATTCAACTGTATATTTATCCGTATGGGTATAGTTTTGCATCTTGATAATCGTGTTCAGCTTCACGTTTCAATAATCCTGTTGTAACAGCTTAATGATTTATCCTATTCCTGTGATGGCTCACGTTTATGAGAATAAAAGATTGTATAATAAATCTTGATCCTCGATGGCCGTTGCGCATCTTCTAATGATTATGATTTTCATATCATGTCTTTCTCAAATTAATTTTTCCAAGGGATTTCTGAGTACTTTCCATTTTCTATTCTCTGCTCTCTCAAATAATTTCAGTGATTTGATTCTTACATTTTTCATTCTATTGAAAATTCAAACTAATTCATTTCTCAGTTTGGAATATTGGCCGAGCACATGAAAATAGGAACTGTTGCAATTTTTTGGCCAAGTTTGGGAATGGAAAAAATGTGGTCTTGCAATATCTGCTTAATAATATTTTCATATTTATAACGAAAAAATGCCGATTTTGAATTAACTCTAGATATTTGAAGGAACTTTTCATTGAATTGAAGGCAATAAATGTCTATTGTACGAGTATAAATTCGTTGAGACGAGGATATCATGCGGATGTGAGAGTTTGCACGTCGCATTTCAGAAGGAGGTTGAATGTAGCATGTAGTAATGAAGATGGGATGATGAACGACCCAGTATAATGTTAAGGATATGTTACTGTCTCCCCACTGATTTCAAGTTTTTACAGGTATCTGACAAACTGTTGATCAGGCTGGCACGGAAGAATATACGTTTCTATGGTTTATTTTTATCCAATGACTCACAAATCTCATCGCTATACAATAATTGTTCAACATTTTTCTAAACTCTTGGCTATCGATGAAATTTCAAAAATGAATCGATAATTGCATATATTTCCTTATCGTTATTATTGCTAATAAATTGACTGGGTACTCTTCTTACATTCTTATTATTTTTATATTTATTAGAACGTTTTGTCATTACTATGTATTTAAATTTGATTTTCACAAGGTTTGCTCAGGAGTTATTCAAAATGTATAGTCAAATAATATGAATGAATCTAGAATTATTCTAAGATTAAATAAAATCCACTCACAAATATGCAAGATTAATCAAACAATTTAAGATTAACGTGGAATTACATTAAAATCGTCAAATTAATATAAAAATTCATGAAATTTCATTAAATGCCGTTATTTAGAGAAAGTTAAAAATACTGATTCGATCCCAAAACCACATATTTGGAATTTTTTGATTATATTTAATGCTCTAAAACAAATTGGAAAGTCAAATTATATAAATCTACTACATGAAGAAAAAAACTTGAATCGAGTATTTATCTTTTCCGTGTAAGTTTCTAGTCAGAATTCCAAAAATATAAAAACATAAACACATGAACGCTAATGAATGATGGACTAATGATAAAACTAAAAATCCGTACATTTTCCGTGTCAATTTGAGCAACAACTTGCCAATAATCTGCAAAAAGCAAGAACAGCTTTGGGGCATTATTGCAATATTTCTTCAACCATCTGTCAATTCAATTGGATTTCCATTTACTTGAAATATTGGTGGGTTTGGCCAGGAGCAGTTACTGCTGTTTTTCTTCGCATGTTCTCCGAATTGAAAATAATATTTAACATAAAAATCAAGTTTGACGTTTGCGATTTGGTGACAAACGTGAGACTGGAGGTGAAGATTAGCCCAACGTTACATTACCACAAAAATTCTCACCGCCAGAATGTCACGTATTCGCGATCATGTGACGGTATCTTAAAAATGTTCGTCAACCCATGTTATTTTATTTTCTTGCATAGCTTTTGCACAGAAGATTCACCGTCAATACGTCAAAGAATTCCAGAAGATTATAAGGCAACATGAGCTCTTGCCTATAACTGAAATACAGAGGAAATTTCTTGTGAAAATTGAACACAAATAATATATTACAATAATATATTGAGTATAACTTTTGTACATTTATTAATAAATTGTGAATTAAAACTCTTCGTATCAATAACCGATGTAAATAATTAGTTCATGGATTTAATATCAACAATATTGATCATAAAATTAAAGATGATTTTTTTGAAAATAATTAACTCAACCATAATGAGAGATAATATAGATAGACGCATTATATTTGATTTATAACTAATAAACCTTGTAAATGAGTTTCCAATGCTTAAAGAGAAAAAAAAATTCCACATGAAATTTCCATTATCGAATCTTTATTAATCGACGACTCGATATCGCTCACTATCTAAACTGTTAGATCATGACACTCGAAACTTTTAACTATCGCAAAGTGACATTAAATTACTGAAGAGCACTCCGTTGACGTTATCAGTTAGTTACTCGAATATTCAAGTAATTTCAAATTAGTAGATCCATTCGGCAGTGGATAACCTTAAAAATGTTGAAAATTCATTGGTTACTCTTCCAAATTTGCAACGTATTGAAACAATGAATTTAAAAGTTTGAGCTCTGAATTAGAAAATTAACGATTGTTCAACAGGAAAAACTCCACTTGCAACTTTCAATTGAATTCAAACCCATAATATTAAAGATTCAAGCGATATTGTGATTGCAATTTGAAGAAGTTTCTAATTATGCACCTGATCTACTTCTCTCAATGAAAATTATCATAATGTTTATTTTTCTGTTAATCCTTCCGATGATATGTATGACAAAAACAACTATTAAAGCTGATGTCTCTTTGGCAGAGTTTCTTGTGCACATTCCACTATTAATATGCATTGTTTACTGTTTGTTTTTGTAGATGCGTGTTTGCGGTGTCAAGCTGAAAGTAAAAAGGACTTTTATGGACGGCAAGATTGTGTGGTAGTTTGGGGCGAGTGTAATCACTCATTTCATTACTGCTGTATGTCCCTCTGGGTGAAACAGAACAATCGCTGTCCTCTTTGCCAACAGGAATGGTCTATTCAACGTATGGGAAAATGAAATAAAATAAGTCAGCAGTACCTCCTTTCTATCAATATAGTCATTATCAAATTGTTTTTCAATTAATAAATCTATGTATACGTCTGGACATTTTTCTTTATGACTCAACAACATTTATGATTTCATTTTGCATTTTTTTTATTGATTCTGCCTTCACAGTGAATTAAAAACATTGAATAGACTTTAGTTTTATATTTCAAGTGCAACTTTCGTAATTATTAATTATTCAGTTTTTATAAATAATAAAAATTATCAGTGTCGGCATTTTTGAATGACTTGCTGTGGAAAATTGTATTCTCACGGTGATGCCTTGATAATATGACTATATGAATGACTTCTGATTACATCGTGAGATGAATAATCTCATTTTGAATGCCAGCAAATGATTCCAAGGATCATAAGTCGCGCAACGAACTCTCAAACGCGGATGAACTAAACAATTGGATGATAACGGATTGATATCCATCAGTTCTGTGACAGTTAATGATCGAAGTGTTATATCCGTTGACTCAATTTCCAAAAATCCTGACTGATTGTATCATATGGGGTAAACCGGATCGAGGCAAAAGTCAGACATGAATATACCAGGGACTTCCCTGAATAAATTCGGAGGTGAATATTTCCACGGAATTGAAAAATAATTGCTTTTGTCGTGGTAGTGATAATTCACGAAAAAATCAATTTATCCTTTTCCTTTAGATTTACTAAATATCTCACGATTATAATGAGTCCATCCTCTTTAAGGAATGTCCGCTGTCAGATGCTTATCATGTGACGAGCAATAGTGGATTCAGTAGCTGAACAATTTGTCGAATTGTCATTTAAAAATATCATTGTTTACTGTCTGTGGGAGACGTGGTCATGTGAGAGTGACGGTGAATGCAAAGGTCAATTACAGAAGCTGATGAAAAAATCTGGAGAAACGGCGAAAGAGTCACGTCATCCGTACTTGTTTAAACATGTGTTCCTTTCTTATTTCCCATCAATCTTCTACATCTTGTGGTCTCAGTCATCCCCACCAGGGAATTGGATGACTGTGGAGGCTCGGCTACGGTACAATTCTTTCAACCAATCACCATGCGGAGGCTCGACCGTCTCGTTTGGAATTCCCATTCCAATATCGCTGTTCTCATTATTATCATTATTTTCATCATTCTTGGAATACTCGGCGGGGGAAAAAACTGGACAGCTACCAATTATGACGTATACATTTCCTACTGAGTAACTTAGAAAATATGTATCGTATGTTTTTAACTGCCTACTGCTTTGCCTTTTTGCATTTCTTTAAAAACTCCTGATCAAACCTGTAATTAATTGGTAAACTACGATAAGTGCATTTCACCTAATGTCCGTTTTCGGTGAATATCTCGTCAAGAAAACGGGAATTGAAAAATTTTCATGAATATGTTTTTTTAAGATCGATATGCGGCCTCGAAAAAAGATTTTGATGAAAAATTTTGTTTTCTCTTCTCATTTAGAAGATATTCATCAGTTATTGGAGCTAAGCCAAGTCTACCAATTCACTGCGAATATCTAAAGTGAAAACCAAAAATAAATCATTTATTTATGCTATATATTGTTCGAAGAATTGTTTACTGCCGTCACAGTGGAAAATGGAATTGCACTTTGTCACATCTTGTAGATAGCAATCTTTGAAATAAATTGAGTGCATTCAATCCATGTTCATTACGAATCAATCAAATGTATTATGTGTGATCTAGACTTATTTATTGATTTTGATCCATATAGATAAAGCATATTACATATCGTAGATAAGAGCCAGTGCGTCATTAAAAGACTCACAACTCACGTCTTGTATGATACGTTATGCAGCATTGCTGCAATATGTTATTCTGCGACGCCTTTGTGCCGGTGAGAACCACCTGTTTGCTCTGGCCTATGTGCGTCCTATTTTCTGCTCATCACTGCAAATCTGGATTAAATTGGTAGTCGAGTCTGGAATTATCTGAACAGCCACTTATTTTTCATTTATCAGCATTTCCAATTGAAACCACATGACTGTTTAAAGATCTACTACTGGGATTCCAATATTTTTCCTGGTTTTTCACATTTTTCACAAACGCTTCATCTGACTAAGACGAAAAAATATTCCGTTTTTGAGTTACATCATTTTTCAATATTTGTCGAGGTCTCATTATCGTATTTAGACTCTTTAGGGAATTCACAAAAATCTTTAAAAAATGTGGAAAAAAATCACGCAATTTTGATAATTGATGAGTCTTGAATGAGGTTAATTGAGGATAAATGTGAAAAACCGTTTTGTTGCGTCAGTCTGGTCAATACTTCCTTGAAAATCTCCCGAGAATATTCGCAATGGACAGATACCCCAACTGTTTTTTACCTTTTTTTTAGAATATGCTTCTTGAACACATACATATGAAAAGCTATTCAACTTTTTCATGTGGACGTTTGTATTATTCAGATTTCTCAAATGATAGCATCTTCATGCACATATCTGTACTTTATTTACTTTAATTTATTTTTAATGAAAATATCTGCCACGTTTCTAAAGAGATAATAATTACAGAGGAATCATGATTCACAAGTATTTTTCCAATGAACAATTGCTTTGTACAATTGAGCGTTTGTCATGAGACCAGCATTTTCGGGTGAGGTGCAAAAAATTGTAATCAACGTCAATGGTGTGACTTAATTTGTGTTGACATAATTGGGTTGCAAGGTCGATTATTTCAAAATGAATTGTTATTTTGAGTGGCAAAATAATGGAAAAAGAAATACGACATTCAGACGTTCTTGGAACAGTAGTAGTAGTCATAAAACTTACTTTTACCCTTGAAGTACAGGTATATTTCCAGTGAGATACTCCTCTACCAATCAAACAACAGGAAAAATAATAAAAAATATGAGAGAAAAATTGAGTTTTACAAACTGGACCTTTCATTGCCTTCTGAGAGGTAACGGGAAAATTCACCAGAAGAGTTCCTGGCGAAGGCCAAATGGTTTATATGATATACAATGCTGCAAGTGGATATTTCCATAAGACGCAGATTTATCGATGATTATCAACAATAGCAAATATTCGCGAAAAAATTATTCATTTTTGAAATTTCAATCCAACAACCCGCCTTTATTATTTAGAAATAAAAATCACAAAAAACCGAATACATGCGTTCGTATGAAATAGAATCTTTTAAATATTTTCTTTTTCAGACCCGGAAGTTTCTACTTTTTCCTGTCCATGCGATTCCGTATAAGTTGTTCACACTATCTTCTATTCTTATTTTTAATGCCCGAGTCTTCTAATCGGTGTCTTATCGATTTGAATACAATTTCCATAAGAGCCCATGCATAGGGACAATCTTCCTGTCTTTCTTTCAAGATGGCTTCCATTTTTTTGATAATCAAAGAAATTCATCCCATATGGTCTGTTATCAGTTACGAAAAAAAAATGTTTACGCATCCTTATCTCAGATCATACTTATATGGTAATGGATATCAAATAGTTCACTATTGAATTTAAATTTGAAGCTCCTAATTCTTCTATAAGTTTTTTTTCTGTTATTCTATATTTTTTTTTGTAAATTATTAAAGAGACTGACGAAAGGGAAAATATCACGTTTTTGGGTTTTAATATTATTTATGCGTTTTTTCTACATTTTTGCGATCGGTTTCAAGAGTTTAGAAAAAAGGCAGGAAAATGTTCGCACCACCTTGAAACTTCATAAGTGATTAAATAACGACAAAACGCATAAACAATACATTTTTTCACGTCAATCCCATCGTAAATTTTCCAGAAAAATGAAAAAATCGTTGTATTTGACAGAGAGGGTGTAGAACATCCTTCTGATATGATTAAATATATTTTGGAAAATCTGTTTTTCTGTGTGGAAGAGTAGTGTGTAATTAATAGAAGCGAGTTTACTCTAATACAAATGGCACTTAACTTTTGCCTTTTGCACATGACTCCCTACTCCCACTACACTACATAGGATGTTGAAGGTCGTTGAAAGGTTATTGCGGTCGAAACGAGTAGAGAGGCTCGACTCCAACAGCCAATCATCGTTCACCGTTTGAGCGTTTGTTTTTTTTTTTTATCCCAAAGAAAAAGTGAATCGAACACGTGTTTCCATGTCTTTTATTTTTTTCTCTCTTCAGGCTGGGACGTGGATGACGCAATTACAAACATTTTCAGCGTCAGGGGAATATTTCAGTGCATTTTGCAATACATTTACTTCGAAATCACGAGCAACTGTAAATTGTAGGAGGAGTCTGAATGACTAAGCAAAACACTTGACTTTCTTTATCAAAGTTAAAGTTTTATTTTCAAGATAATAAAGGTTCTATATCATTTATCGTTTTTATTTATTTTGTAAAGTTGTAAGAAAGGCTTGATTACTCCAGGAACAGTCGATTGCCAGCTGCTTTTTGTTCATCATGTCAATAAATTTGTTTATACAAATTAGTTTCTTTACAATAATAAAAACGTGAGGTCTTCTTAGATCTATAAATACTAATGAAACCTAGAGTTAGGATTTTTAATATTTTTGCAAAGAGGGTATCGTGGTTTTGGATTCCCTGCAATAAGCTCGATGATACATTTTGATAATGAATATTCACATTTTGCAGGAAGGAATCTTTTTCCGTATTCTTCAAGGCACTTGTTGTGTAAACTTAAATAAAGAATCATAAATATAACAACGTTCGTATAAACTTAAACTTAATGTTTCATTCGTGATGTAGAAATCCGAATAAAGTGAATATTAAATTGTCAACTCCAAGAAAAGTTGAAAAAGAAAATAGAAGATATGGGAAATGAGTGGAATGTTACATCTCGATATTTTGATCATAGGCACAGCATATTTGGGCCAAGTTCTCGTCCACTTGTTTTGCGCTAGATTAAATATTCTCGTACGAGCCTAAGTAAGAAAAAGTGTAAATACTCTAATCTCTGTGTAGTTGGTCATGAGCAAATACTGCGTCGATAAGACATATCGTCACTATAAATATTACACTTTTGTTCACTGGAGTGTAGGTAATGATGGAGAGTTTTTATGCACATGCGAGCACCTAATGCAACGACTTGAATGATTTGTAATGATCGGGCAGATATTGTGTGTATCAACAGTTGGTATGTCGAGCACCTCGCATTAGTGGAATGAGAATTGTTGGATTCTGTGCTTGTCGCAAAAATGGATGCTGCAATAATTCGGCAGCAGTTGCACGTTGTGCTGGATCACGTACCAGCATTCGTTCGAGGAAGCCTTGGAGCCTTGGACTCACCTGAAAAAATCAGAAAATTATACATTCATCGCCTTCGTAATATAAAAAAATATTTTTCAAAAGTTGGTATTGAAAGGGTCGAAAAGTTGATGCTACTAGTTTTTCATTCTACCAAATTATTGTGGTGATCGAGCCATTAATTGTCCAATTACAATATATTGTTTAAGAGATTGTCTTAAAACTTTTTTGTCATGAAATAAAAATTACTGAAAGTAGAATGAAGCAAATCTAAAGTTAGATCATTTTAAAAAATCAATTTCTTTCACTTCGTTTTTTTCGAAAATTCCTCAATATGAGAACCTATTAATTGAAGAAAAAAATCTAGAAATGCTCATATTAATGGTAAAAGTCGAAAATTAAAACATTTAATAATTTCAAATGGGAGAAATAGAGCTTGACTTATATAAAAAAAGGAAAACGGAAAAAAGAAAAAAAGTTATATAAAGTTATACATAAAAGTTATAAATGCTAATAATTTCGAAGAGAGTGGGACATGATAGGTCGACTCATTTGGTTTGGAATGGCCTAAAAATAAAATAAAAAAAAAAACAAACCTTATGAGAATTTTTCAATTTCGGTGGTGGCATATCTCTGATGCGCCTCATAGCCTGCAACGGTGGTTCATTAAAGAAAGGTGGCTCTCCATCCACCATCTCGATAATCATTATCCCCAAAGACCAGATGTCTACCTCGGGTCCATAAGGCAGTCTTGAAATAACTTCAGGACTCATCCAATAAGGTGTGCCAACCAGTGATTTTCTTTTAGGTAGCTCTTGAGAAACTTGAGCGCAGAATCCAAAGTCTGATAATTTAACTCTACCATCAGCAGTGAGTAAAATTGAATCAGATTTGATGTCCCTATGAATAACACCCTGTGAATGAAGATATGCAAGTGGTTTGAGGCACTGTGAACAAACCGTTGCTATTTGACTCTCATCCATACGTGAATGAGTGACAATATCCGTGAGTGCACCACCTTCCAAGTACTCCATCACCACCCAAAGTTCATCATCAACCAAAAAGCTGTCGTACATTTCAACGATATTTGGATGATGATAGTCTCGCATTATAACGACCTCATTGAATAGCAATTCACGTCTCTGTTGTTTTCGAAGATCCATTTTCTTCACTGCAACTTGGCGATTGGTTTTTTTGTCTGTCGCTATGCAAACAGTGCCAGTACTTCCTTCACCTATTTTCAAAAAATTATCCAAATTTTCTCGCGGATCTCCACGACTCACCACCATCTGGAGAGCTGTTCTGAATTGCTCGTGAGTTAGTCTTTGATCTGCATTTTGCTTGTTCTGTGAATTCATGTGCTGACCGATAGATATGTTCCCAGAAGAAGTAGCGGATTTCAAATTTTGATTTTGATCAGGAGTGATTCCTGGCCCTGTCGTCACTTTAGACAGATTATGCATTGATTGTGATTGAACGTTCTCCAAGGGTTTCCCAAAATGTCCATGTTGAGGAGGAGTTGCTGTGCTTGGAACAGTTGCTGGTGATGTTGCTGTATTTTCAGGTAGACTGTAGGAATTTTGTAGGCCCTGGGTATGTTTATTCCCATAGTGGGAGCTTAGTTGGCTGAGAGGACGTTGAGAAGCTATCGAACCAACCGGCGACGCTTTTGTGGGGATTTTCTGGAGCATCATGTCTGCAGATCCACCCTGAAATAAGGAAATTTAATAAGTCATAATTTCCACGGTGATGTGAATACTAACGCAATTTTCTTGGAGAGACCTAGTTCGAGGCGCTTAGAATCTTAACTATCGACCTTTCTCTGCTATTTGTAACTAATGAGATGAGGATCGGTGGAAAAATGGCCGAGATTGAATCCCTAACAGTGCTGTGAGCGATGGTTTTCACCCGAATCATCATTTTCTGTGACTTCGTGGAAATTTTCTAGGTGTAAAGTTGTGAAAGTATCTCAATTTACGCAAATGGAAGGGGATAATCGTCTTCAATACCAATGCCGTGTTTAGAGTCCGGATTTCAATCAATTAGCGGGATGCTCGATTTCACATGGCATTTGTGCTAATTCGTCGGTTTTTTCATCAGAGATATTCAATAATTGGTTACAGCAATTCTGTAATTTTCGAAAAGTCCTGGGTTCGAATCACGGCTTAGAGTATTCATTTGTTTGAGTAAAAATTTTATATCAAGAATATTCCCTCATCTCATCTTAAAAATCCAAATCCTATTCCCTGATTTCCTGTGACGTCACAAGAATATGGAACGATATATAGAATTCCGTATTTGATGTAAAAATGGAATGATTTCTCGTAAAATTTATACTGAGAATATTGAATCCTGAATTCATCTCACTTAATCCAATTTCTATCCAATCGTATTGGATAGGACTGGGATGAACTTTCATGACTAATTTTTCTAAGAAAGTAAATCTATCTGTGTCAATGAAATAAACTTCAAAGACGCGGGCTGACAAAAATTCTGTAAATATCTTCCATCTTTGAAATTCATCTCAAGGGATGCCAAATTGCGTGGATTTCACTGATAGACATATCGCGTAATTGGTAATATTACGATAATATGACGGTCGGGAATTTCTCTGGAAAAAGAAATCTAATTTCCATTCTATACATCCGTCCAATTGTTTAGTTCGGCTGAAGTTTCTTTTGTCTTACATCTCAATATTAATTCCAAGTGTTTTCAGTGCAAAGTTTTCAATGCTTCTATAATGAAATTTTTTAATCATCAATAACCACAGTAAAACCTGAATTTTGCGAATAAAAACGAATTTTTGGCCCAACAATCGGAAACCGAAGAGAATTTTTGTTCTTCAGCACTTCAGTATCACAAATTGTATGGGTTCCTGGTTTTTCCAAATCAGAAATTATTTCTGTTACTTTGTATTATCTTGTCAACGTTAGTTCCATTGTTATTTTATTTTTTTTTTTCAATCCAAGATATTTTGAAGTTTGCATTTGATAAAACATGAATACGAAAATACTAAATAATAACATGAAAATATTAAAAAATAATAAGTATATATTTGCAGGAAGAACTAAAGGGCATTATCGAACTTCAAAAA
The DNA here is from genome assembly GCF_000806365.1 of Fopius arisanus. NCBI lineage: Eukaryota > Metazoa > Arthropoda > Insecta > Hymenoptera > Braconidae > Fopius > Fopius arisanus. Next base: position 310,433 of record NW_011887818.1, read on the forward strand.
GTGTCTGTCCTTGATGAAGAATATTTCCACCGTGAGTGCTACATTCATGAGGTCTTGACTATTAGATTTATTTTAAAATGTTCACAATTTTTTTTTTAATTCTCCGACTTTGGAGCCTTCTGCGTGAAGCATCAGCAAAGGATGAAATACCGAATAATGAATCGTTGATATTTATGGAATACATTTAGAAAAAATCATTTCTGCGGAGTAGATATATATAGCTCCTCTATAAAACCCTCATTAAGATTTTGGTTTCGAACCAATTAATTCCGAGTTTTGGAAAATTGAAAAATAGCATTTGATGAAGAAACTGAAAAAAGTGAGTAAATTACCTGATTATTTCCATTATTCCATTGAGCAGGCAAATTCATTGACGATGATGGATTTATTCTCTGGAAGTCATTTTCCTGCATTATCTGTTGAACACTATTTGCAGAATTCTGATTATTCGGAATAGGACTGAGATTTTGGAAATTGATTGATAGATTCGGTGGATTGAGATTGGAGTGAGTAAGATTTGGAGAGGACTGCATGTTTGGGTTCATGTTCTGCAGATTGGGAATGATACTGTGCATATTTGAATTCAGTCCAGCTCCAAGGTTCTCTGTGTTCTGACGCACTTTATCAGAAAGTCCATGATTTTTTCCGGGTTCAGATGATGAATACAGCTGATGATAACTGCTCGGACTTGGAGACATTTCATGGCCTTCAGGTACCGATGGCGGTAAATTTGTATTATTTCTGAAAAAGCAATCAAATCCTTCATTATATCCCGGATTCTATAAAATATAATTGGTGGAGCTGTTTTCGCCGTTGGCATAGCACATATGTGGGTAAAGTTAGGTAAAGAACGTAAAGCATCATGAAAGATGTGAAGGGGTACTTGCGGAACATTATTGGCAAGTAGGAGATAATTTTAAAAACTACAATACTTCATTTTGCAAATCTGAAAGGAACTTTAGTTCGACTATTCCAAAAGTATGACGGTAAACCCATTAAACGTTCATAAGTAATTAACAATTCAGAAGTACACTTCTATAATGAAGTGGTATGACGAGAAAATTTCACTGAACTCGTCGCTGAGTTTTCCACAAATATCTCTGAAATTAAAGAAGATAGCGAAATATTCATTGAATTTTTTTTTGTGGACTTAATTCATTACCAAAATGGCTATTACAGAAATTTCGCTATCTTCCATATTGTCAGGAATATTTTCGAAAGGCTCACTTGAGAGATAAGATAAGATAACATATATTGTTTAACCATTTGAGCAACAAATGAGTTTTAGCAATTGCTAAATTATCATTATATAGACGTTCTAATATAAATTGAAGCTAAGAAGAGTCTTTGAATATTTTCTACTTCTTCCTCTCAATTTAAGAATTGTTCAATTTAGGATGCATTTATGACTGAAACGATTTACGCTGCAAATTATTTTATGTCCGTTTTACAACAAAATAAAACGGGTTGATAGGTACCATTCTCTTTAGGGCCTTTTCATAAAAGCTACGTAGACATAACTCCAAGAAGATTGATGTATAAATTCAAATTAGGTCCTGCTTTTTTTTAACTTGACACATTTTTCGTTAAACAGAAGAGAGCTAAGTGGACATCATTTTTTAGTGGGAACAATCAAGAGTAACTCTACTTTAAATGAAATTCTCGAAAGTACAGTAACTATAAGTTTTTCTCTCCATAAAATTCACATTTTTGTCGTAACCCTGTTGGTACTTTGCTCCTGAATTCTAGGATATTTGAATTTAAACCACTATAGACCAAAAAAAATGAGCACCTGTAATCTCGTCTAAGTCGAGGTGGACTAGAAGACCTCAATGAATTGGATCTTGCAACGGTGCTAGTCTTAGGTAAACCATTCTCCCCTTTTTCGTCGACAATTCCTTTACCAGTTGGCAATCTAGGATCATTATGACCCCGAACAATTGTTTTCAAGTCCAATATTTCGGTAGGTGTGATTTCACTGGGATCAACAAGAGGTAGCGGTCTGTTTGTTGACTTGAGTATCTGATTATTACCGACAATTGAAGCCCATTGTAGCGGTAGCCCAACGAATTTGCCCTCACGTTTGTCAAAGCCGGTGTGTACTCGATGTTCAAAATTGGTGGGCGTTGAAATTTGGGGCTTCTTTTTCTTTTTCGTGAACATTTTTATTTTCCACTAAAGAACACAGTCCAACCAATTATGTAATATTATAAATTACCAATAAATTCAAAGATATCGTCACATGACTGGAAAAATGAATGACATTATCACCAACAATCCAACTAGCTCAGACCAACTGATTGTCGTAGAAAACTTGCATGTTTATATCCACAGGCTTTATAAAACAAAAGAAGCCAAGTGACAGCAGCAACGCCTACCAAGTACTCAACTCTGTTTTTTATGCTTTTTTTCTAGTCCTCTCTCTTTATCTCCCTCTAACACTGTCGTTAGTACTCAAGTTACTCGATCACTAGCGTTTATTCAAAGCGTAAAAAAAACTTTCACTTTTCCTGTCACAGGTGAATTGTTTAGCAGGTGGTTATAGAGTGATTGCACGTTGTAATTTTATGCACTTGGAACCGTTGTTAAATATCGAAAACAATCGGCTGGGGTGATTTCCGCGGTCCTTTTCCGCTTGTACTTGTATCGTGTACATAAACTGTACTGTACACATTCCTGATACACACCTCGTGGCTCGTGTTAGCAAGTGAAGGTCTTCAATCTTCATTGGTTTTAGGCCACAGCCGCCACTACCGCTGCCGACTCACCATATTCTCTTTGGCAGCAATAGTATGTGTTTGTCGTTTGCCACATGTATAAAGGTACACAACATACACAAGTGCCATTTGCCGGGGTCATATTCGGTGTATGTGCTATGCAAACCTGTGGAGTCATACCGGTTATTCCCTTGATCACTCCATAATTAACCAAGTGCCCACGTTAATGATCGATGAGACGGCCAAACTCCTCCGATCAAACTTCAATTACTACACCAATTTACTTCAATCTGCAGGGCATAATTGTGACATTATTGGGCATGTATGTTTTGGTCGATCAGGCAGTGTGGCTACAATTTAATCAGGTCTATCTGTCGACGGTAGATGGCAGCATTTCCTTCATTCAGACCAATTATCAAAAAGTATTGTTGAACAATGATTTTTCAGGAAAACAAATGATTTTGTCGAAATCTAGAGGAATTAATCGTATTAGAAAAATCAAGAATTTATTTCTTCGTTTGCATTATTGCGAATGAATCTATTTCTACAGATACAATCAGGGGAAAAAGTCACTCGAATGCTCTTTTTTTTAGCGTGGATGCAGTGTATGGCGTAGAGAGAATTTAATATTTCAGCTGATAGGGAATGAGATTGAATGCACCACGAAATTAAGAATTCGATATATCCATGTAGATTTACGTGTTTATTTTAGGCATCCCTCAAAAATCGCCAAATAAAATGTTATTGAATTTTCGTTTATTTCTCCCGCAGCATATCGAAGAAACGATTCCTTTATTATTCACACAAAATTTTTAATTATCAATAACAGCAGATTAATATTACCAGATTGATGGTCGGCAGTAGTTACCAAATATTTAACTGAACAGCAATTGTTAGACAATTCATAATTGATTTACAGTTATAACATGTCATGAGTCTTCGAAAAAAAACTTCTTCATTGTAAATAATGGCATAGTTTTGCCATTAGCGTTCCCCTAAATGAGCCATTTGTTCACAATCAATACATGGATTCCAGTTATTCAACTGGTTTAAAGTATGTATATCAATCTTTCTATCAGTGGAGTGAGACACTTGACAGAAGAATATTGAATTCAATAGTGTAACCCATTCGATCGTGCGACTGCCAATTAAATTTTCTGGCACATTGACAGGAAGAGAACAATGAGCATCAGAAATATAGATTCTCACTGAGCCACTGATTTCTACATGAATCAATCTGGGATTAATAGGGATTTATCTAAGAACTCTGTAGGCTCAACACTGCTTAGATAACCACCAAACCCGTAAACCCATTTTCCAATTGTTGCAATTATTATCTGTCGTATCCAATTTTTATACATCACAACGCAGTTTATTCAAACTCGATCTCAATTTGTAGTTCTTAATGGAAATTTTGGCAATCTATGGTTAGAAGATATACAGGAAGATCATACGGGAAACTGGATGAAATTATTGAGGGAATATTCTTGCTCTATCTGGATCAGTCTTTGCAGCATCAGCGAGATGTTAGAATCGGTCCGCTTCGCAACAGCACACGCTGAGAAGATATTCCTAGTGCCAGCTCTTAAAACACGTGACGAATTCCCTTTTTTTTATCCAGCAATTGACCTAGATTCCGAATCCTCGAGTGTCCTCAGCTTGTTTGTTTCAGTTAGATATTTTTGACCATCACAGTGGAAAAGCTTTTGGAGAAGCTCTTTTTATCCCTCTTTGACTACCGCTGCCTATTCTCTGAGGTCGCCTACGGCTTTTTGCCAACCGAGACGATTGTTGATACTTCCGCAATTGTCAAGATCACTGACACGGTTTCGGTAGGCTTTCTCGAGGTTTCAAACATGACATGCACAAGGAAATTCTTCTGTTTAACGCTTTTCTCATGGAGAAAATTCAACAGTGAAAATTTTGATGTCATTTTTTCAGTGCTGTTAACATGAAAATTAAAACTACGATAGAGAATTCAGGAAATTAAGGATGTTCGATTGCCTTTTAGCCAAAATTCAATTTTTTTTTCAATTTTTCTGCAAAATTACTGACAGAATTAATGTGAAAAAATATAACGTGTTTGCGTTCTGTCCTTATTTAATAGGTCACGAAGTTTCGTTTTGTGGTTTTGTCTTGAAGTTTAGAAAAACCGGAATTTTGGGGGAACTGTGGAGAACATCCTCAACTAACTTTTTAAGTAAATAGCAGAAATTTCATGTAACTTTGTCGTTGTTTATAGATGAAGCTGTTATTTTTTTCCACCTCTCAGCGATGGAAATAGCAAAAAAAAAGAGAGAGTAATAATGAAAACGAAAGGGAGATGCACAATGGCAGTCTCGAATTTAGTGTTGCATTCTACTGATGCTTGTACCCTTTGCCATAGTTAATTGTGGTTTTGTCAGTATATTGTAAATAAGAAGAAAAGTGGATGGGTAAAGAGGGGTAAATTTTATGGTGTCGTTGAAATACTCGTGTATTAGGGCAAAACATTGAGGGTGAGTGTGTGTTTGTTAGGAATGCTTGATATACGTTCCTGGGGTAGTACTCATCGTACTGCATAACCGGGGGTTGAAATCGATACCGTTGCCAGGGACAACCGTGACTATGCTATACGCGTGACACACCAACCAGCAAAACCAGCAAAACCCGCACAGGCCAAGGCTATTCACTCTTTCTCTCTCGCATTCTTCCTTTTCCTCCCTTTTTCCTTCCCAATCCAACCTTTCTATCCCTTCAAATTTAACTTTCCTATTTTATCTCTCAAGCACACTAAATACGCCCTAAAAAGCCCAAACTATGGCTCACCTTTACATCCACTCTGCATTTTTCCATGTATTCAGCCTTTTTATGCACGGAAACAATTGCTCTCTCATTATATATAGCATTGTTATTATGCGCATTGCTAATATATATTAGTGATACGCTTCGGACTGATCATCGGATAAATTATATCAATGTTGAGGAAAAGAAACGCCCAGTCAATGCGTACGTTTTTGATTGCCATTTGCAGAGAATTTGTTTTTCTTAGCAAGGAACTTCATTTTTGAATCAATAATGTTTTTACAAAATTGTCAAGTAAGAAGTTATTGCCGATATCTTCTAACTATTCAAGTTTTCTTTTAGACATTTTCGAGAAATTTTCAATATCTCATGAATTTTCATCACTGTGGAAGAATTTTCCAATGTTCTCAGTAAGCGTTTGCAAAAATTCCCAAAACTTTACTAAAACTTTCGAAAAATAAACGTACCACTACAAAAATTTGTGAGTCATTGAATAATGATAAAACCTAAAAACGGTATATTTTTCCACGTCAACCTGATTCGTTGAGATTTCCAAAAAATACGAAAAATGAGAAGATATCGGCAATAACTCCTTAATCACACTAAACGTTCATTTGGTTTCAAGATTTCTATTCGCAATCAATTATGCATTTGAATCAATCCTGTGGGTACTTTAATCAAGTAGATGCAAGGGCTGAAGTGCGCTATAGAGTATATTTATTTATTTCTTCTACGTACTTGAAACTAATTGTTGAAAAATCTATAAAAGTTCAAAAATTGTTAAATGTTTTAAATTTAAACTCATATCTATATATTTTTGCTAGTTTCTTAAAATCAATATTTGTGGATGTTTTTGCCTTAAGATCGAAGTACAATAGCTAATTAGTATGATAAAGTTGAAGATTGCAATTATACGAATCAGAAAAGATTTCTTGGTGGCTGACGAACATAAATTTTTTATCACACTGAAACTAAACCGCTTTTGATGGACTCGGACTGGCCTTCAAACGCTATTTTATGGATGGTGTGATAAAAGATATTTTCAACCGAGTGATGAATATAATTTCTTCGCTCATGAATCGCGTCTGACAAACACGAAATGCTGGACGTTGCTTTGCAGACAATGCCCTGATAATATGGGAAAATGAGGTACGCTACATTGCATCTATTTTAGATGTCATGGTACTCAGTGAATGCGATATTGTGGGATAATGCTTGGTGCACTACCAGATAATTATCCTGTTTTTCATTTTGACTGACGTTACACTGTTGGAGAATTATGGTAACTTTAATTTTTTGGTGGAGAAAATGTTCAGTTTTCAACAACGATAAAGTGATAAAAGGTAAATTGATATGAACTTTCTTATCTTATTTTTAATTTTATCCATTATTTATTCATTTCATTATCCACATATATACTCTCTCGGGCTTTTACATTTTGTTCTCCTCTATATAATATGTAATAAATTCAACCATACAAGATAACCAAATACTATGATTACTCCAGCTTAATTATGACCCTTTTCGGTTAGAAGATCTAAGAAGATTATTCAGTGTTAAATACGTATAGAAGCATCCATTTAAAATGGTATTTTTTAATTGTACTTTTATTATAGTTTGTATGTATATTTTATTAATTTCCCTACTTTCTCTTATGTATTTGCTATTATTATTATTGGCTGGTGCCAGATGGTATGACCATTGTGATTTTTTACCTAGCCGTCCCAGTACATACGTGGTACCAGAGCCTATAATTCCCTACCCGCACTTGCCCCTGAGCTAACTTATAACTAACTGCACTGGGTGTGCTTTCCGGCGATGAAAACATTCTTTCTATCATCGGCAGGACTCGAACCTGCGCTACATTGCAACGTTTTGCTCACGTAAAACATTTTGGCCAGCGCACTGACCACTAGACCAAAGAGTTACTTTCTCATTATTTCTTTACTATTTTATTCGTGTTTTTATTTGCAGCTTTCTATTTTTATGAATATGAATAGAACATGTATCTGGCAGCATCAAGATCAACGCCCGGATCAAATACTGTGTCTGGATTGCAATTTTAAACAAGCGGTTGACCGCTTCTACCCTGCAGATGACACGTCACTGTTACTTTATGGATTATTTATGCATATTCCATTGGTGACAAGCGGATCCATACCAATTCCCCTTTTGCAATTTACAGGGGGAGCTAGCTTCTCGCGTTACAATCCTATCCCAATTTTTCCTTAAGTTACTGTTTGAATAATGAATTTGATGTTTTACATCAAATACATGAAAATGATGTTTTACATCCTCTCCTCTAAAATTCATTGTGGAAAAATATAACGTTTTGTAGTTTTGATGTTATTAGTGCGAACATTCTCCAGCGTTTTTTCTGAACTTTCAGAAAGAATTACAAAATTCTGGAAAAAACGCATGAAAATTATCGCACCCTCGCGAATTTTCCTGAGTCATTCTGTAATGATAAAACGCGAAAATGTTATATTTTTTTCACATTAATCCCATTAATTATTTGTCAGGAAAATACAAATATACTAGAATTTTGGCTAAAAGGGTGTCGAACACACTTAAGGTGGTTGTCGCGCGACAGTCTCTGTAAAAAGTTTATCCGCTGTAAAACGGGCCAGTTTAGAACACAATCTTTTAGCGGTATATAGTCTCACTTGATTGATTGCATTGTGCATGGATAGCTAAAGCATAACTATATATTTTCCATATTAACTATTTTCAATTATATAAATTTATGAATTTCCGATAATTATATTCCGTAAACCAAACGGTCAATCGATTTGATTTTTTTCCTGTATTTCCTCCCACGATGTATATTCCACGTTTTTTTTATTTCTGAAACTGTCGAGCCGTTGATTTTTAAAAAATTCTAATCGGCAAAACTCCATTTAAACACGTGTTAAATCACTCGAATTTCAAAAATTTATATCTCAAGTTCAAAACGGTCAATTGCAAACGGAAAAGGCTCATTTTGTTGCTAATTTTTCAAACTATTCATCATAAAATTTTTAACGAAAACTGTCGAAAAAAAATTCTACGCGACAACAACCTTAAGGGTGACTGAAGATATACAAATGGCGATATTTCCTGAAATTTGAATGAAGCAAAAATTGCAAGATTTCAACTTATAATTATTAGTATAATAATTAGTAGTACCCAGAGATTATAGAGGGAAAACCAGTTTTTGTCAATTAATTTTTTCTATATCCATTCGTGTGAACTTCTGAGATATTAGCCTTTATATAAACTTTTAATTTGAGAGTTAATATTTCGTTTTTTAATGGACCTCAAACGCGCAATACACATCTGCGTTTGCGGTTACTAATTACTATAATTAAGTAACACTTGTGTGCAAAACATTGTGTCAATCGATTCTATTTATTTTGGTGTATAGCGATTCAGTAGCAAAGTGGTAAATTAGAATAAGTGCAGTTTTGTCGGGTGCAATTTTCAGCCAAAATTTAATTATAGTTGAAGGAGGATAACGAATCTCTGTATATGAATTTTCCTGCAGAAAAAGCTGAGACATACAAAAAAGTTATATACCAAAAAAATCGTTATCTTCCTTCAATTTCGAGACATTGAGTAAAGACTGGCCTGAAACAAAATGCACTTATGATAGTTTATCATTCCACCACAGAATAAATACTTTTTTTTCTACAAATTTAGCTATCATCATTCTCCCCACTATATTTGTCGGTGGGAGCTTATTCATGACTTGCACAATCCACTTCATCAAGAGCTTAAATCTTTTTGTAAGTACGTAACAAAATGTGGTTGTGGTTATAGATTTGTTAGAGGGTGTGGAAATCGCAACGAATATATTTGAACTCTTACTATGTGGCTTGAGGGACCAAGGGATTTACAGACAAGCCACCGCTAGGCGGATCAAATACGGGTTTCCAATGTGACGAGGTGGAAGTAGAAGAGTACCCATCTACCTGCAGAGATTGAGGTATTCTGGTTAGTGGTGATGAAACTAAGGAAAGGAGCAGAGATGATTTTAAGGACGAATACCAGACGATTACGACTATCGATGGCCACGACGTGGATTCATTTGAAATTTCTTGAAGAGCAACAAGTTAACTGGAGTGCAACGCAGCAAGTTATATTAGAAAGATGAGGATAACTATTTCATACACGGAGAGAAAAGTTTCATAAAAACTAACCGAAAACGTAAGCTAATTCTTAAACATAAAACTTCGGGAAATCCTTGTAATATTTTAGTTTCCAGAAAAATTACGTCACTTTTTCGTCCTCTTTTGTGGCCACCCGGAAATTTACTGAACGTTTCAGACTTTTCTCTTATATTTCTATAGAAATTTACCTAAATTATTCTCGGTTGCCTTTTACGTAAAATCTTCCGTAAATTTCCTCCAATATATTCCTCCGTGTAGTCACTGGGCATATGGAGAAAACTGAAATCTGTCAGAAGATACCGGATTGCGAATGCAATTTCTTCATATTAAACTGTTAAAAATTTGGTGTCGACTTCCTGGGACATTGATTGGTGTTAAATTAACACCAGACTTTTCCATTAGGTTCCATGTTAAACGATCTATCATCATAACATCCAAACTCGACACCAACAACGCACTGGGTTCTCTGGGACAACATTCGGCGTCAATTCTACACCGAATGTCAATTTTTTCTACTGTGTATATGGAGTGGTTAATTAGAGATGGAAAAATCGCCCGATCTACCTTCACATCACAGCCCCTTGATCCTATGCTATTGATCTGGGACCCATATCAGCTGTCGAAACAAATTCTTGTAATGATGGATAGATGCTGCATTAAGTAGAAAATCGAGTAAATTTAAAGACAATTATTTTGAAACTAACAAGTGAAATTAATGAATAGTCGCAAACACTATGTGCTCATATTGAATAGTATTGCAATGTCAATCCAATGTTCATCGAGGGCAGTGTGTCGGGGCCCGTATTTGCAGCACCGTTGGTGTTCCTTGATCCCTTTACTGATCTTGCTCTAGGTTTCTCCAATGTTCTTTTTCCCGTATGAGCATGGGATTTCAGATCCCCCTGGTGCACTAACCGGCCAAGGATCTTTAGCACTCGGCAACATTCATCCAATCTTCTTCGGTAGTTGGACTATCGTTTGGATGCTATGATTACCTAACATTTTATTTATACAGTTAGTTGAGTCTCTTAGTTGTGAAAGAAATAATTAGGTCCTTCATGATTTTTCTCAGAATTCAATTGCTTTCCCGGTGCTGAAAGCTCGGTCTCTAATTTATTATTTCATTTTTAGAATGTGAAGGATCTTATATTGATTTTTTCATAAGTCTCTTTTTACCGTTCAATATTATTTGATTTCTATGTCAATGCTATATGATTGTAAAATTGGGAAAGCTGAGGGTATCAAAGAATTGATCACAGAGTTTTTCTGGGGAAATATTGAGGGGCGGTGGCATAATACCTAGCGGTGTCATTTGACTCGTAATAATCCTGATGACCCAATGCTCTATTTGAAGTACATGAGGCAAATACGTCCAGAATTCAAGTGCTTCAGGGTGTGTGCTCTCCAATATAGTCAAATGATGAAGGTGTTATCCATATCTGGCCGTTCGCGCGAAAACGGCCCACTTTGGCGATCCTATTTTTTGGAATATTCGCATTTTTCTGGGGGGGGGGGGGGGGG
>NW_011887818.1:322435-328570 GCF_000806365.1 Fopius arisanus
GAGTAAAAAATCCCGCTTTTTCGGTGTAGGATCCGATTTTTTTTTTAAATCAGTAAATTTGTGGTACCAAAAAGGAACTTTCATCCCAGGAAATCGTGATTCGCTCATTTTATCTCTATCAACTGCGGTTTGAACTGTTTTAATGATAAAAATTCCATAAGTGCAAAATTTGTTCGTAATTGGAACTTGAATATACTGTTTGATTTTCTCGCATAGTAAAACAAAAAATGTGGGCTGCAACACTAACCGGTCAAAGAATAATATTGTTTTATGGAACTTCTCATCATTGATTTCAACAATGAATTTTGTGCCCAAAATAATAAAATTGTCTCATTTCTCTATCCTCCCGCACCGTATTGTTTCTCAGATGAACAATATCATATTCCTGAAATTACTATAATCTTTCGAATCCCAATGACTATTTGACGGTATAATCGTACTGCGGCTCGTTTTTATGGTTTAGTTCCGTAAAAAATTGACTAACGACATCTCTTTTGAGAGAGGTGTGACGAAATGGGAGAATCACGATTTCCAGCGGTGAATGTTTCTTTTCTGGTACCAGAAATTCACTGAATTTTTTTGAAAAATAAATTAGTTCCATGTCAGAAAAAGCAACATTTTTTACTATTTTATGATGAAATCCCATGGAACGTAATGTGATCTGAGTTTTAGAAACAATATGGGTTGAAGAACCTAAATAACTGGAATCTCAATTCTTCCCAATACATATATAGTTTTTAATACTTTCGACAAATTTATTGATAATTATATCGAAAATGAAATTATACTGGAATTACTATTTCTGCTGGCTTCCACCGACTTGCCTGCAATTGGGAGTTATAATGTTAATTTGTTAATGTTTATCAAGGGTTTTTATTGTAAAATTGGTTTGGGTTCGATCTCCATTCGGCAGAACCGACGTTGCGGCCGAATAATAGAGGGTCGCCCATTCTTTATTTTGTAAATTGAATATACTGAATAAATTAGTAAAATATAGTGCAAACGACTGTGATATTGCTCATTTATATATTCTATCATCATTAAAAAGCAACGTAAACATTTTAGAATTAACTGAGTGAATCGATGGAAGAGAAGGAGAGGAAAAAAAAGGGAATCGAAATGAGGATGAATTGGGTTTTTTGAAGAATTGGTTTTCTTCATGCTATTCTCAACTCAGGTGAACGTTGCAGAGACATTTCCTTGGATTAATATTATATTATTTCTTAGCTTTATAAGTCGGTTATAGAGCCCAAATTAATGAGGTCTCTGAGGTAGTCGATTATAGAATCCGAAAAATCTTCGGGACCTATTATTATTTCGGTTATTGTTTTTTTTTTTCGTCTTTCGAGTTCATGACGAGCTTTTAGTTCCCTTAAATATCTATTGTTTTCGTGAAGCCATCAGAATTCTTTTTTGATTCGAGTAAAGGCTTTGAAATCACAATTAGGGATCTTTCTGGAATATGAGAGATCGCAGGAGTCAAATACATCAATGGGGATTTTTTCATTATTAGTATGCCTAGGGATATGATATACAGTCGTTGTATTCCGGAAAATGATCCTCTCACTCTTATCTGAATTAACTTTCAAATTTCAGGTGGAATATAGAGAATTAACTTTGTTAACCAAATCATTCAGTGATCTTCTAGGAAAGCACTCTAATCGCACGGCCATTACTGTCGGTCACTTAACAATTTAGATACGCACATAGATAATCGTCGTTCCTGAGATCGAAGCAATTTATTATAAATTTGTTTTATTGATTGTAAAGGGAATAACTCAGCATGATTCAATGAAGGGATGAAAACTACAAAACCATCATCGGATTTATTGGAAGCCATTATTGGAATTATCGATCAATTGTGATTTCAAAAGAACTCGAATATAAACTGTTATTAATAATGCTAAATTAATACTTAATTCTACATCAATTATCAACGATATGAATAGGTGACTGCTACTCGTTACTGGCGGACGCCAATTAAATCGAAACAATGCAATAACCAATTGGTCAATCTGCTTGGCAATTAATAAGGGCGAAGTGCGATTTACCCGAAAAAATAAATGTCATTGGTTTCATGAGAATGTGAGAAATAAAACAGCATATTCCTAACTTCGGGAGAAAAATAAATGATCTTCAGGCACGAGTGCAATTACCAGTCAAATCCTGTTAAGCATGTGACTATTAGAAATTCGAAATTCGAATAATTTTTTAGTTTTTTTTTTTAATTTTTGGAAAGATTTTTAGACTGGGAAAAAAAACAATACTATTATTATACTATATTATATTATATTATATATTATATTAATATATAATATAATATTTAAAGAACACGTTTTTGTTTTGTATTCGGTCATATTTAAGTTCCCAATTTTTTGTATTAGGGTAACTAAATGTAGCCTAAAAAGTATGTATGTGTGTGTTTATTGCTTTTTTTTTGTCTTTTTCTCTCTTTTTCTTCACCAGGGATTGATGGAATACCATGATTTTCTTTAATGCATATAGACTTTCAAAAGCTTCATCTATTGACACTAATTAGTTTTGAAATTTCCATGACGATGGTGAAGAATCCGTAATTTTTAAGTGAAGTTTGTTTTTCTCTACTTTTTTTGAAATACCTTCACGAAGGATTAATAGAATCTCATAAATTTTCCTATAAATATAGACTTCAGTGCGTTTGATGCATTGACCTCAATTGGAATTGAAATCGGCAGAAAGATTCGGAAATGATCGTATTTTTTCGAATATCTTCAATGATAACTCAAGTAATTATTATCAGAAAGGAATTAATGATCGCTTAAAAAATTGATATTCAGAGGCTCTCGATCATATTAGAATATGCAGAGAATTGCAATTCGTTCTTAAATTATAGCACATTTATATGAGATAGTTTTCATCTTCTTTGTGATTAACTGAAAACATCATGAACAATATTAATCAAATGACTACTCACTTTGCTTTCTCAAAGCCTTCTTGTTAATGTCAAAAGATGATAGAATTACCCCCATTATTTTCCAATTTTTAGAACAGTGAAATTAGCTTTGATATCAGATTACACTAGCCTCTCTCTATTTTCCGCTGATGAGTTGTCGCCCCTATTGGGGGTGGACTAAGAAGGAGGATTATGAATAATATAAAAAATTAATTACCTTTGGACATGTATTGCACAATGGATGGAGTTGTCAGTGATAGTATGAATGAAACAATTTTACAACGAACACACTCGATTGCCTTATAATTCGGTTTTCAATTGAGTACATTATCACATGATAAGGCAATAAAAATTTAATTGAATATAAAGACAATTTAGATGCATTTCAATGTATTGAAAAAAATATTATAGTGAGGAAAAAAAGTGGGAACACTACAATCTGAGAAACGAAAATCTATTCGGAAGCCTGTTGTTAATTTTTTAACAGCAAGAGCTACATGCAGTTCCTTATAATGGCATTCCCCACTTGTTTAATTATTAAAAATCAGGAAATTAACATGAAAATCTGAAATTTTTTACAGAATTATCTTTTTGGGTCATGAATCCTATTCTAAAAGACACACGCTTGACACAATCGTTTATCTTGAAAATCTCGAAACCATAAAGCCGAGATTCTTATTGGTCCGCTTAAAGTGGCGCGAGATTATAAAGTCATAATTCTCTTACAGAAATCGTTTCATACCCTCGCGCTTGCGTGCGGTACGGTCTCTTGTATGAAAAAATTGGCGCCTTGAATTTGACTGGAAGCAAATTTACCATGCCTATCCGGAGTAAAGTCAAAATTTAGGGGAAACATCGAAAACATTAAATCTTCATGCCGGTCTTCTCGTCGAAAATCAATAGGAAACCGGAAAATTTCAGTAAATATGTTGTTGAATTTTGAGAATAGTAATATTGAACATAATTTGGAGGAGAAAAACCATCTGAAAATTGGCACCTAAACTTCAATCAATTTTGATTTTTTTTTCTGACAGTCTATGCCTGCTTTAAAACCGTTTTCTAAGAACATCCTTCCATGCGAGAAATTTTTCATCACTGTTCCACACTATTTATTCCAAGTAAAAAACATTTCACGAGTATCCTTTTGGGTCCCGTTCCAAGCTGGAACACTCAAAAATTTTCGTTCTGAACTGGATCGTTCTGTGATTTTCATTCCCAACTGGAACCTTTCACGATTTTCGTACTGAGTTTCGTTCCAAGCTGGGGCGCTTCAAAATTTTCGCTAAAAGTTTCGATCCAAACAGGAATCGTTCCACGATTTTCGTTCCGACTTTCCTTCCGCGCTATAATATTCCAGGAATTTCGTTTCGCTCCTCACGCGTTCGCACAACGAAATGCAAAAAACGCAATTTCGTTCCGTTCTACAGTTTCATTCCAAGTCCCTGCTTAAAGACTCATCTGAGGATAATATTTTCTAGAGTTATTTTTATGTGGGACGTATTTGAGACCGGAAGAATTATAATTAAATCAGTTTCATTATCACTCATAACAAAATGTAATTGATTCTCACATTTTGGAAACATCTGCTGTCAGTTGAAATTGGACAAGTTAGTTATACAGAGGATATATCAATCTGTCAGACAACATTTAGAAAAGAAATTGTTCAAGAATCTCCCTACACTGGAACACAGAAAACAGAACTACACTGGAACACAGATCACAGAACTACACTGGAACACAGAAGAATGCTTAAGACGTAGCGTAAATCAGTAATATGCTTGATTTCAATTATTGTAATTATTGGTATTCAATTGTCTGGTATGAATAAGGTTATATTTATTGCAAGATACGGATTATTACTGTTATCATTTACAGAAATAGAATATGTTAATGATTTGAACCTCGCTGAGTTCACTGAGAATACACCATATACTACTTGAAACATTTCTCAAATGTAAAGTGTTATTTACTTGGTGAATAACGCGAATTAGTGGGTAATTAATTAAAATATAATTAGTCATGGACTCAACGATAATTATAGGCGAGCAATACGCGGCATAAACGTTAGCGTATTAAATTCTGTTATGCACACGTCATAGTTCATGACCATCCATAATGCCTAATAACAATGAAATCTCTATGTTTATACTAATTCGCTCCCTCAGAGACTTATCAACTCTAGACTTCCGCATGTTTTCGGGCATTCATGAATAACCATCAAAGTCTTTCCGGGACTTACCGCATCAAACATCATATAAATTTTCAATGAGTTCATCGAATCCAACTTCCTTAATCCATGAATGCCTGGTGCTGAGCACTCATATTAAGCAAAAGGAAACCCTCAGTTTTATACGTTGAAAGTTTGTCTTCGACGGGAAATCTGAATATAACATAAGCTCATAGAACAGTCACTTGAAGCGAGTTGTCCGCCGAAGGATTACAAGTCTCTTTGACCATAGTGCGCATGTCAAATTTTCGGCCCAATTAAAGCAGCTGTATGTTATTGCGATAGTAAAGTGGAAACGGGAATTCTGTTATACCACTAGTTTTCGTACGGCCGAGATTTTTTTTTTGCACTTACACAGAAAAAAAATCACGAAAAATGTTGCGCTACATTTGTATGAATTTTTAAGTTACTGCCTCATCATTTTTCTGTAACGTTAAGTTAAAATTATAGATATATATTTTTTTGTAATGGAGCGATAAGGATTATCATGAAGAAAGTATTACTCTCTGTGCGTTGATATATTGCAAATCAATGGCAGAACTACGCGGAAAGCCTTCGATTATCAGTCATATCGAGCAACTGAGAGTAGGAAATGTTTCGGAGCGCGAAAACGAAAAATACACTTCTTCTTTTATCATATTATCGTGTAACGATTTTAGTTGAACGATGTGCGAAGTATGAAAGAGTGAATGGAACTCAGTGGGTTTGAAAACCACCAACCTGTAGATATTTGCTGCCGATATTGTTCCCCCTTTTTCTTCAGTCAAAAGCGAAGAGCTCTTCAATAGTCCTTTATATGGATTTTCTTGTCCATCCATGTGTCTAGGTGTAATGAACCGGGATTTTCACGTCGACGCTCCGATTATTCCAGCCAAATCATTTACACCGTAGACATTGCTTATCGTTAGAGACAAAACCATGTTATGCACAATGGACAGCTTTCCGCCATCCGACGGAGAGAACAGTCCAAAAAAAA
>NW_011887818.1:328650-344907 GCF_000806365.1 Fopius arisanus
TTCATACTCTTTTAGTGACAGGCCCGAAAATTTACTGAACGTTTCAGATTTTTCTCTTATATTTCTGTAGGAATTCACCTAAAATTATCCTCGCTTGGGGATTATCTGAAATGTTGCGTAATTTTTTCTGAATATTTCTCTCTGTGCATTTTACGAACTAACAATCACTAATACGACTACATTGCTGTGATAATTTTGTCCGTTTAAATTTCAGTTAATATGGACAACAAATATTCGATCTAGCTACTCGGTAGATATACAACTCATTATTTTCCTTATTCCCTTTCCGGCTACATGACACCTTCACGTTGGTATTCCTTTGATTATTCATGCTTCCGAACGGAAGCTTTGTAAGCATCCGAATTTTATAATTTTGCTTGGAAATAATGTAGCATGGTCCAGACATATTTCATCAATTGCCATTTGATTTTGACCCGTTTTTCGCGAATATCTCAAAAACTATCCAACCAATTTCTATTTTTCACCCTTCAAAATATCCGCCACGATGTACTCTATCTCAGTCAATTAAAATCTGTATACCTATTCCCACTAAGTGCTTGAAACCTTCCATTTTTTTAGTTTTTTCATCGATCACATTGAAGATATATTCAAAATATCAGTTGAATATACTTAAGATATAATTTCGACAAAAAAAGGTATAACCTAGCTGTAATTTTTAGATTACATATTTTTCTAGGCAGATGAGGTTGACGTTCTACGATTCTTAGCTGCGTAATTGAACGTTGAGTTCATTGAATCAATAACAATCACTTCAAAAGGCATAAAAAGAATCTCGAATGATGATGCATTTCTATGTATTCTTTACGATCAGTGTTTAGCATAGGATGACGGTGCAGGTTTGTGTGATAACTCCCGGATGAAGAGAAGGGAAGGAGGACCAAGAAGAAAGAAAGCTTTACACAATGCTTTTACGGGACTATTCCTTCCTTCCTTGCTTTAGATTACTTTTCTTTCTATTCCTTCCCATTTGATTAGTGGTTTTTCACATATTAATTTTTCTGGATGAACTCGCAATGAAAAATATTTAATTAAAATTACAGAAAATTCAAGAAACGAGAGAGAGAGAAAAAAAATATTCCAATATTCGGTTATTGAATTGCTCTCTCTTTGTTTACTGACGAACGAAATAAAACATCATTTGAATAAATCCACCCTGGGAGGAAAATTTAGTCGAATATAATCTTTATATGTAACCCATTCGTTTCTAAACAAAAATAGTTGTTTTTTTGGAATTTGATTGACAGAAACAAAAAAATATTTGTGAAGTAAATAACTGCTTGATTAATTTAATTTTTCAATTTTGTTTATCCGAATAAATATGTAGTACTAATGACTAAATATCGACTTAATGGCATAGTTACGCACGACCGAAGCAGAAAAACGAATTATTCAGTTACATTCTATAGATTTTTGGCGATTACTGATAAGTTGACAAATATTTTTCTAATCTCAATATCTAAAAAGAAATAATTAACTGAGCTCACGGAATATTTTTTTTTAATTGAATACATCTTCAGATATATTTTAACAAAGTTTAACTTCAAATTTGAATTCTTACAGACAGGTAAAGTTACAATTGCACTCGGAAATTTAATTTAGTTTAACAACAACAACATGTTTTTCCAATGGAGTATTTAGGACTAGCAGTCACATATATCGGTAATTATGGAAATAGTCACTATCAGGAAATTACTCTTTTCATGATCAACATAACATATATCTGCTACTAAAGAAGTAAGTTAACGTTGAATGATCCGATATTTTTTTGAACATTCTTGGGCATGAATGGCTTTACTGAATATGTGATTCACAGTCGGTGCGGCGATATTCAAAAGTACTTATACCAGTAAGGCATAAGTACTTTTGTGTTGTGTCTGAAATAATGAATTTGTTAATCGTTTGCCCCACTATTTTCCGCAGCCGACTTGCATTCCTTTTTGATCGCGATGCCGCCACATGTTTCTTATTTATTTAATTTCAAATTTGATAATTTTCTGCCATTATTCTCAAGAAATGTCTTAAAACGTACTGTATCAGAACATGTCAGTGACAGAAGTGTCAGTTTCTAAAGATGTGCTTCTGATGCCACACTGATTGATATAGGTATCGAAAGTTTCTTTTTTGGTACAACAAATTTACTGAATTTTTTTGAAAGAAAAAACCGGTACCACGTTGGAAAAAGCGGAATTTTTACTCTTTCATGATGAAATTCCATGGAACGTGATATGCAAAAGATATACAGCCATGTTGATTGAATTGACGATGAAAAAACGAGAATTTTGAAAAAAAAAAAAATTTCTAAATCGATTAATATTTATGGGAATTACGCTCTTAAAAGCGGAAAAAATGAAAAAAATTATAGCGGACCGCTGGTATCGCCAAAAAATCTAAAAAAAATTGAATAGTCATGAAATGATGTGTATAATATGGGAAAAAATCAGCGATACAATCGAAGGGGGTAACGGTTTGAACCTCGCTGAGTTCAAATACATTATCGAATTTATTTCTTCTGCCGTGAAATTCCTATATTCACTACCTTAAATTTGCTATGAATACTATTTGAATATACTACTTCAAAATGCGGCAGTTAGATAATAGACTGTAGATTAAAAAATTGGACTGGCTAAATTGACATAGAATGTGTCAGTTGACATTTCTTTCTACTTAGTCAATGGTAATATTATTTTTCGTTGAAATATTGTGAAATTGGCATTATAGATGCACTGAAAACTTGAACTACTGTCCTTTTCCGAATCAATAATAACAAAGCCACTGAAATGGATCTTATGAATCAACATAGTTAATGCAAGGTATGAAAAAATGTTAAGAATTTAAGAAAACATCAGGCTTAAAGTTGATTACTATATCGTTGAAAAGAACAGATTACGGAATTTGCTTTACTTCAGAGAGATCAAAGTGCAACCGTTTCTCCTGAGAATTACTGATGTGTATACTGCGAGTGATTATCGGCGAAGACCCTTACCTGATGGGATACTATCAGCAGCCGGAAGAAGATGAAGTCAATGCCCGGAAATATAAATCTACTTCTTCTCTAGAAATCGACGTACTTAGCCCTGACTCCATTTGGAGTATTTAATAATCTCCTTAACAATGAAACAAATGGTTTTTGACGTCATACTCACCGGTAGAAATATTTAACAAAATTTATTCTGGCGCGGTTGTAATCTTATAGCGTATTGGAGATTTAAGAATTTTCACTACATGATGGAGTATTTTAGAGTATTACAAATTACATCATGTTGAGTAAAAAACGAGCCCAAAATTAGTTTTTTTTCTCAGTGTTATGTAATTTTTACTGGAATTTCTGATCAAAATTTTCGAACCGCCGTATTAAGACTACTTGGTATGGATGTACAAAAATTAATAGTCAACCCATAGCTGTTGTGGCTCCTATTATTCTTTTATAATTTTTCTTGGAACAGCATCAGAATAAGGGGAACAGCTTATATAAACAAAATACAGAGAGATAAATGAAGGGCCTTTTGTCAAATATGTCCAGAGCGTGAAAAATCTGGGCGGTTTGAGTCAGCAGAGTTGCAAAAGTCATAGGAGAAAGATATCCTTCTGAGTGCGTTTAATAAAAAGTTAAAGCCTTATTAATTTTTATTATTTACTAATTTCTGTCCATAATCCAATGCGCTGTTATGTTGCGAATCGATTAAAGAATAATACCTGCTGTATTGTTCTGGACTCTAGAATTTTGCATACTAATGTCGGTAATGCAGAGGCTGTCCGCATACTATGGAAATAAGAAAAAATGGTAATTAGAAATTTCAGTACAATTTTTAATTATAAATGATTGTACAAACGATTTGGTCATTAAATTTGGAATGTGCAAACAACTATTTTTACTGTACAATCATATACTAACGATGTCTAATGATGGGAATACTTTCTTATTCCTGAGTTGGTCAATATGATCATCAATTAGTGGCAGAAAATATGTAATTTTCGTTGCTATTTTATTGAGGGCTCTATAATTTACCACCATTCTTCTTATTAAATGATAACATTGGACTCGCACAAGGTGATTCACTTTCTCCAATGATACCAGTTTGTTGTAATTCAGTTATTATTCCATCTGCTTTTTCGCCAACTGTCTTACTCAAGTGGTAGGGTCTATGATAGATAGGTATGCCTTATGTTAATTCAATTTTCATTTCACCGGCTGTCGCGGTGCCTAACTCATTTATTGGCAATGCAATAATATCGCGATATTCATGTAGTAGTTTCTTCAATTGCAATCGTTTCTTATTACTTTCTGAAAGTTCACTATGAATATCTTCATTTTCTATTTCTCTTTTTCCATACAAGTTAACCATATTTACTTCCATTGAATTATTTGTCTTTCTAACATCATTATTTAGGGTAAAGGTGAGCCTTCATGGCCTTCATGACATATGGCCTGAACCCCGGCTTTCTTAAAAACGTTTCGACCTATTAAAATTTCTTTTGAGATTTGATCGTCTTGTACTACATATACCTTAACGTTGAATAGAAAAAATATTATCTAGAGTGATTTAGCATACCCTATTGGTACTACAATTGTGTGGTTAAAAGCTGATAATACTTTCTTTGTATCTTTTATTTCCAATTCCAAATCTTGTGCTAGACAAAATCTGTAGTGCATTGTCTCAATACATCTCCGAAAATTCCTTCTTTTATAGGTTTATTTACTTTAGTTTGGTTTACAACGTCTTCTAACACCAAAAGGGTCTGTGCTTGGAATAGTAAAGATTTTCCTACTCGAATTAGTCATGCCTTCTTTTTTCCTTCTTCTTTCTTTTTCCGGTAACACTGGCTTTTTTATGATCAGTCAGATAACAATAGGTACATTTATTCCTTCATTGTTCATAATTTTTAAAAGCTAGTTCTGTCTGTGAATTTGGTTTGTTGCTATTAAAATCGTGACGATTTTCTTTATTGTTTGGACCATTATTTTTTCGAGGTCCCTTTTGACCACAACTGAAACAGATTAGTTTTTCAATGCCTTTATATTATCACTATTTATTTCTCAAAGTATGGCTATTACACCTTATACAACATGGGGATTGTGTCCCAGATTACTCGTATATAGGTAGTACATAGAATTAAAGGAGATTTCTTAGATAAACAGTGTACTTATGCCAAAACTTCAAGCACCTATATATGTGTTATTTTGTTTGGTGAATTTTCTAATAAAATTGCACAGTGCCTCATTTGGTGGTCGTCTGAGCACATCCAAAATCCATTCCGTTGAGGGTTGTCTTTCCGGTTTCCGCTGCATCAATAAGTCTAGTTCATTTACTGTTGAAGCTGGTATTGCCACCCTAGCTCCCTCGTAAGTTAGCATATGTTCAAGGGTCTCTGGCTCCTCGAAGAACCGACATGTGCAGTCCTTATCTCCCTTGTTAGGATTGCGTCCTATGTTCCCGCATCTTAGGCGAGCCCATTGCTCCTTAGTGGCTCCATTTACCCCACAGTTCCATTATCGGGCACCTCCTATGTGTTTTATCAAGTGTTTATAGCCTGGCCAGTAGTTTGAGTTGTCGATACAACTCCAGTCTCTCTGGATTTCCTGGTCTGCATGGATGTTGAGGTTTGCCTGAAGCTGTTGCCCAATTTCTTCCTTGTTTCCCTTAGCTCATAGATTGGCGCATCAATTGGCCCAACCTGCTTGGTCTGTGGTTCATCACGCATTTTACCTCTTCTCGTAGTGCCTCCGAGGGCCATCTTGACGTACCTCGCCTGCATTCGTATAGTGGCCTCGTCAGACGTCCATCCCCAGAGCTCCACTCCGTATAGTCGTCCCGACTTGGCGATGACATTAAATAGGTATAGCCTGCTGGTTAGGAAGCTGATCCTTGCTCATCGGGTGATTCCCCAGGCTGTATTGGAGGCGATTCTGACTTTCGATGTCAGCTTTCTCGTGTGGGTACTGAAGGTTCCTCTGGAGTTGAACCAGAAACCCAGGTACTTGTATTCCCTAACAACCTCCAGTCTTTTGCCGGTGAGTATCCAGACCTCGTTTTTCCCCAGTCTTCCTCCGTTTCGGAAAACCATCACCTTCATTTTCCCCTCATTGATGTGCAGTTTGTTCTTTCTCACATAGTCTTCGGTTAAGGCGAGCATTGCTCTCAGCTCCTCGGGTGCCTCTGCTACCAAGGCCACGTCGTCCGTAAATTTCAACGCGAAAATCCTCTCTCCTGCTAGCATCGACCCTCCCAGCTGTTTCCTCCGCAGAGTGTCTTCCAAATCCTTGATGAAGCGGCAGAATAGTACAGGACTTAGGGGTCACCTCTGCCTGACTCCACAGCTGGTGATGAAGTCTTCTATGAGGCCGTTTGAGAAAATTACCCTACTCTTGGTGAGCCTATAGATCTCTTTGATCATCGTGTAGAACCGGCCTTTCAGTTCCAGCTTCCGCAACTTCTCCAGCATCAACTGGCGGTCGATTAGATCAAATGCAACGCGGAAGTCAATGAAGCATACATACAGTTTCTTCTTGGGCTCTTTCAGTCTGAGTCCGATCAGAGTGTTGAGCACGAAGAAGTGGACCCTGGTGCTCCTTTTTTCTCTGAAGCCGGCCTGGCTTTCTCCTAGTTTTCCTGCCTGCTCGGCCCATTGGGATATTCTGGTCGCTACCACCCGAGTGAGCAGTTTATATCCCAGGTCGAGCAGTGAGATTCCTCGGTAGTTCGACGCCAGGTTGAAATCTCCGGGCTTGAAGATGGGGAAGATATGAGAGAGCTCCCATCCTTCCGCTAGAGTCTCTTTCCTCCAAAGGCGATGAATGGCGCTGTGGAGTCTAACTTTCCCTCCTGGGGTAAAGCCTTCAGGAAGCTAGCTGTTATCCCATCTTCTCCAGGGGCCTTCTGATTTTTCATCTTCCTTAAGGATGTTTGGATCTCTTGCGGAGAGAAGTCTTTATTCCACCAGTCTAAGTCTTCTGCGTTGTCCACTGTCCCAGCCAGCACACGCCCTTCCCGGGGGGTTTCGTGTCCGGATGTCTGGTCTTGGGAGTTCAGGAGGCTGTTGAAATGAAGGATCCAGTCCTCGTCCTTGATGTTGTTCTGGGGTCTTGTTTTTCTGGGACGAGATGCACTTATGGCCTTCCAAAATTGCTGCATATTCCGACTACGACCGGCTTCGGTCCATTTTTTATTGAGTATCGCAGTGACTTTCCCTTTTCTCATGGTTTTTAGCTGGTTTCTCTTCTTCACCCAGTCTTCTCTGAGCAATTCGTCTAGTTTATTCCCGTGAAATGCTTTTAGCGCAGCGAAAGTTTTTTTCCTCAGTTTTCTATACTCATCATCCACCCAGGATCCTTCCTTGGGTACTGCAGTTCTGAAGGACTTTATCATGCCACAGCTCCTTGTTGCACTCCATATATTGGTTTTGAGCTGGCTGCAGGCCTCTCTCGGATCCTCTGGCGGGTGATCCCTAAGAAGTAACTTCTTTATCTCTTCCTGGTAGTTCTCTAGTTTGTCCTCATCCCATATCAGTTTCTCCCCGGTGGTCGCTTGTTTTCTTGTGTTGATTGGTTCATCTTCAGGTCTGGTTCTACTGTTCAACTGAAGCGATATGAGGAGATGGTCTGACCCAAGCTAGGGGACAATTTCCAAGGATACCACCGATGATGGAGCTTCCAATGCACTCATAAGTGCTAAGTCGAGCACTGAATCGGAACCTCCTAGGTACGTTGCCTTTCCCAGTCTGTCTCCTTCCATTGCACCATTGAGGATTAGTAATTCATTATCGGCACCGAATTGTAATAGTTTCTCCCCCTCGTGATTGACCAGTTTGTCCTCTGATGTTCTCTCGAGCTGTAGTCCCATGTCCTCCAGTGTTTGAGATTGACACTGTCTGTCTCCTACTCGGGCGTTCCAGTCCCAAACGATCAACACACCTATTTTCTCCAGCGCCTGTTCGACCAGGAGTTTCAACTTTATCCTCGCCTGTTGCATGCCTTTGTTGTTGTAAATCGTGATAAGGTTCAGTGGTTTATCCTCCCCCAATAACAGCCCTCTCAGTATGGTGCCAAACTCCCACTCCCACAAGGGTTAATCCTTGGCTGTTGGTTTTCTTAACTCCTAGCAAGTTTCCTCCTATTGCCTTGCCTTTCCTGTTTACTCTCACTACCGGCTGGGCTTTCCACACATATCCTGGGTCCAGTCTACTGAGAACTTTAGTCTCAATCTTCTTTTCCAGGTGAGTCTCTTGCAGGGTTATAATGTCATAGTTTTTCAGCATGTGCCAGTTGTGACTTACCTTGTGTATGCCGTTGATGTTCCGGGGAAGTAGGCGATGGGAATTGGAGTTTGTTTTTCCATCATTGTTACCGATACTGCCTCCAAACCGTCTTGGTCCTGCTGTCAAGGGACCTCCTGTGTGTGTAGGCGGCCAGATCCGGTCGGGCGATTAGTTTACCTCCCTTTTTCGACCAGTCCCATCTCCGTTCTCCTACAAACACCTTCTGGTAGGCGACTCTAATGCTTTCGTTTGGGTGGTTCTTTCTAAGCTCGTTGGCTTCCCACGAAAGCCAGTTTTGGATATCCACCTCCCTTTTCGTGGCGTCGTCTTCTAGGGTAAGATCCACACTTGAGAGGTTTGCTCTTCTCCTCATTATTTTTGACTTGTTGGCAGCTGATTCAAGTTCCAATAGGAGGGTGTTATTTCCTAAGAGTTTGGCCTTCAGTACTAGTGGGCACATCTTTGTCGTTTTAAGTATTGCCTTCGTCTTCTCCTCTCTTCCCCCGAAGAGATGTTGGGGATCTGTGGCCAACCATCCTAGATGCCTGTACTCCCCCTGTGGAATAGGGAGAGGTGGGTACTCCATGTGTGCATCTTGCCTCCAGCATTCTGCATGTTGTTCACCAGGGCCTCTCCTATTTCCTTCCCTGCTGGGGCTCCTGGATCTGATGGTATTCTGGAAGTTGCCACCCTTCCTGTTGTGGATTGTATTGGGGATGAGGGTGAAGGCCCTCATGTTCATTGCAGAAGGGAATGTCGTTATTGTTGTTATTGCAGTTGTTGCACCGTTGTGTTCGCTTCCCTGCCTGTCTTAGCTCACTTAGCTCATTGTTAGTTTTTATTAGCTTTGAAGACAGTGATCTGATCCGCTGGTGGCATTGGGTGAGCATTGGGTGAGGTTTCATGTATTGTTTACAATTAAACTTTAGTTAAAGACTCGATGTAATGTAAGCTAGGTTGTTAATGTCCAATTTCGCTTGCTCGAGAGTTTGTAAAAGAATTCCTCATCACCAGTTCGTCCAAGATAATATATATATATTGGTTGATGCCGTCAAGATAACAGGTATGCCCAAAAGACCCTTTGTCTATGGGGTTGGTTCACGTGTTGGGCTGTTTTGGTTATAAACAGCGAAAGTGTTTCCATTATTCCCTGTGACCTGTTACAACGGGTCGGTTGTTCGTTTTGATGTCTAAAATTATTTCCAATAATATAACAGAACTAAGCAATCATGCCCGCTGTCGCGCGCTCTGCCTCTAAGTGGGCGCTGTAACGCACAATAACATTCCCGTAGTCTTGGAAATGATCAATCGGTCCATCGACCAATAGGAAGACGAATAAAAGATTGACAATGAAAATAATCGATAAATCATATTAATCTATAATAATATAATAAAAAATGCCAATCTCCTTTATGATGAAGGATACTAGGTCCCTAAAGCGTGCGGCCGTGCATGGATAATTAGCGCTGTGGCGTTCGAAATGAATCACAATAAATATCTATGTGATTGATATATATATATTATATATAAAGCCATACATACCTATAGAGAAATTTGCCAAGAAATTGAGGGAAATCATTTCGTTTTGCTGCTCAGGTATATATATTAAACTTGGTACACAGTCAAGATACATACCGGTTTACTTTTGAAATTGATGATTCTTAATCATTGAATTTCACTGAATTTTGACGATAATTTACTGAAATTCATTTGGTGTATCTGTCTGGTCAGATTGTACTCAGTTGCCAAATGGTAAATGATTCAATATTCGAATTTGAATGCCTTTCATTTGCGGTTGTCACAAACTTCAGTGGATGAATCACTGACATTAGTAACGTAGAATATATTTTTTCTTCATTCAATCTCGTTAAGAAAAATCATTTGAATATTAATTCAGTGACGAAAATTAACTGAGAAGATCTCCTCGTTTTTTCGAATGAAAACCCCCTTGCTCTTTTAATATAAGGCATAATAGAAATATAATAAGAAAATTTGAAACGTTCAGGAAATTTTCGGGTCTGTCACCAAAAGAGTACGCGAAAGTTACGTTATTTTCTGAAGACTGTAAAATTTAACAGGAATTTCACGAATCATTTGTTGAAAAAGTTTTGCCTAACTTTTCGTAAATTTTACATATTTTTTCGAGTAATTTTTTTTGGACTTTTCTATATATAAATCTATTCCACGCACGCTTTTTCGAAAACTTTACATTACCTGCGTAATTCGCCATCTGCTGCACGGAATGATGCAAAATGCATTGCACTCAATTGAGCAAAAAATCCATTCATTGTTTTTCTTTCTGCTAGTACTCTCGTATATCGAAACAACGATGAATCTTTCGACGACTAATATTGAGTCTTATGGCAGTTTGCAATTTTTTTTAGTTTAAAAAATTGCACTGATAAGTTTTCTTTAAATTTTTTAAACTGTATATACAGATATTAAAGAACATTTTGTGCATTGAAAAATTTTTGATTCATGGGCTATAAATGTGAAAAGTAATTAGTTAAGTGTGAAATCAATTGATGTGGCAACAACGCTACTCAGGTTAGGTGAGCTGTCGTTGCAGAAACACAACAAACATCGAAACACATCAAGCAGTTGCGCAATGTTGTCAAACAGAACTACTGCGCTAATCAAAGCCATCAGTACTCTAACTTGACTCATGTTGTACCGAGAGTACTACCTTAATTCGTGCAGTTCGCGTATAAATAAGGGGTAACACTAGTTTAGTTTGGTGCAGGTACAATTAAAAATTTTCCTTGGCAGATACCCGGCCGTGTATCTCGAATGCCCGATTAACAATAGCAATGACAGATAAGAGCTAGATGACGCCAGCAAGACGACGAAAGTGTACAGAACCAATATGATCGTTAGCATTCTTAGATATAACATGTAAACAATTATGTGAACCTAACAACTGTTTATGGTTAGCTCCTCGACGAATTTGCCATTAAACTCTCGCCCCATCGCAGCTTTTCCTTCAAGAACAACCCGAAACTCTACACACCGACAAAGCCAACGGTAAAATACGAGTTCTTAAACGTAATTTACGACATTAAAAACGTTAATTACGAGGCTGCAAACGTATATTACGAGTTCCAATCAAATGTTAAATAAACAAAAAAATCTGAGGGTAACTTATCATTTCAAACTTATACTATGGAACTAAAAAGGTAAATTAGGAGATTTAATAAGTAAATTGCGATTCAGAAAGTGTAATACATGGTTTTAGTTTTGGAATTCCCGTTTTTAGTGTCGTAATTTACTCTATTAGAAATATCGTAAATGAAATGACAAAAAGTTGATTTTACAGTTAGTTTTTATCTGTGAATTATTATCAGTGTTCAATAAAAAAAAAGTCTTATCAGTAGAACAGTTGCCTGATTTATATTTTGAATTAGGACGAATTATTAGAGAACAAGTCATAACAACACTAATGATTTTCAATGAACAAAAAATGGTAAAAAGGATTCGGCAAACTGTACTAATAAAATTTTTGGGTGTTTCACTTTGTCTTGCTGTTTCATTTTGCTCCACTCTTCCCTAATCGGAATCTTAATATAATTTGCGGCTCCTCGATCAAATAAAAAAATCGCCAGTAGGAGTCGAATAATGTCCAACCTTGGAATCTCAAATGTAAATTGCCATGTCATGATCAATTTTATGATTCCATATTTTTTTTTATTTACAAATTTGTAAATTGAGTAATTTATAATACCACAAGAACTTCTAAATTATTGGATATTTCCCGGTAGGTTCGTTGCAAACAAATCTACGTGTCAATTTTACCAGGTTAAAAAATCACGGGTGCGAAGCGCGAGTGATTTTTCAGAAAAACTGGACAACTTCGTTTGTTTGCGGGGAACCTACAGGGAAATATCCGATTAATTTCGAAGCTCGCGTGGTATTCGGGGCATTATTTTTTCCAATGAAACACCGATCAATAGAATTGCGCCATGAGACTAAAGTAAGATAAGATCACCCGAAGAAAATTTCATAGCCAAAACAAGAATCCTTTAATCAATGCACAACCTAAATACAACTCTCAGTTTAGCAGATGGTTAACGTGAAGGAATGATCTTTTGTTATTTATAAATATAGTAACATGCAAATTATCAAAAAATTATCAGTTTGAAACCGTGTAGCTTGTACCACGTGAGGTCGAATGGCGCAATTCTACTGGTCGACGGTTGAATGGAAAAAATACTCGATATTATTTATTGGATAATCATCAGCGCATTCACGATTCCAAAGGTAAAAGAAGAACGTTTTATTAATGGAATCAATTTCCTATTAAAATAATTGAATTGAACTTGACATAAAAAATTTGTGAATTTTCAAAATAAAATATTGATTTTGAATACACATTATCCTACAAATAACTGGAGTACAATGAAAGTACCATTTATGAACAGGCTTAAATTTTAGTATTTAATCGGAAATGGAGTAATAGTTTGGAGAGAATCGTGTCTGCTCTGGCCGTAGTCGCAAAGATAACGGTTGTCTTCCTGCGTAAGTTTAGCGGCGACGAAGTACCTTTTTTGACAAGTTTTAAGAAAGTGGAGAAACAGGAATTCTAAAAAAAAACAATGAATAATTAAATTAATACGCTTGCAAATTTAATTTGGCATGACGCTCTTATTTATATGTAACTGTGACTTCACCAAATTTAAGCTCTGGACTTTAACTTAAGATTTCTGCATTTTTATTATTTGTTTTTTTTTTCTCTAATTATAAATATGCAATCGACAATCGACGAAAAATCTCAGAAAAATAAAAAATCGGGTTTTCGAAATACATACTTTTGTACAAATTGTTATGCCTAAAATTAAATTCTTGGGATTTTTAATTTTTGTTGTATATCCAGTGTAATAAATTGTATCGCTTTGGAAGAATGTGTTTTTCTTAACATCATCAAATTAAAGAAGAAAAGGCCCTCAACAGTCAACAAAACTGAAATTTCCAAAAATTGCAACAGCTAAGGGGCCAACCAATCAAAAAATCCTTCGAAATGTATTCGTAGGATTTGAAATAATAATATTTTTCGTAACAAGTACGGAAAAGTGATTTTTGGCGTGTCAGAGTTTTACACGAGTCGACAGCAAGTGCTATAATCCCATATGCCGAAAAGAACTTTCTGTACAAGTTGCGAACATCATTTTTCTTCGTAATGTGCGAAAAAGTCACTTAGACATTAGGCATGCGAAGCGAAAAGCTGAAAACTTACTATCCCAAAATAACTTTTCAGATGCGGTAACCGGCCGATTACACGGGGACGGCTCTTTGAGTGACTTAAGAGAAATCAAGGGCTTTCGTAGTTTTCGGTAGATGGCTGGCAACTGGGTTTTCATTTGCAAAAACGGTGATTCCTGGGAGGGGAAAAACCTTGACGTAATATTGGCCATTTAAAATGTGGTGTGTAGTGGGAGGTGTCGGGTGCGTTGGACTTTCGGACACTAAACATTGACAAATATCTCGATGTCAGCGATTTTGGATATTCTCACTTTACGAAATCGCTTTCTTTATCGATTTTCTATTTTGGAACCGAAAAACATAATAAATTCAATGGCTGAATCGGCACGATGATCGCCATGTCTCTCATTAGATGATAAAGATAAGGAAGATTTGAAAACCCCAACGATTTGATCATTTAAAAGGTATGACTTCCCGCCACATTATCGACTAATGAAACTGCGCAGATGCATGACGCAGCCGCCCCCGTGATGCCATCGAGAAGATTCAACGATTGGCCAAACTAGCTCTTGTAGAGTCCCCTCTACTCAATCCTGGCTTCGGACGAAACATACTGTAGATTGTTGTACGCCATCTTGAACATTACCCTCACCCACGTTTCACCTTGCCTCATCTATGAACTGTAAATTGTGCGACCCACCCAGCGAATGCAGAGGAGCACCATACCAGTAGTATCAACGCGGCGATCGTTAAGGCGACCCGATTCGCCGTATACTTCATACCCCAAATCAACCTTTTCAAAAATAAAGAAAATACGTATACACAGTTCACCCATCTAAACATTCCATTTGATTTTTATTCGTTCCTTATAGCTTACCGGTACAACTTTATTGTGCATCCCAGTGACTCTTTCAAATGCATATTTATTGACATTTTGCACGTACTGATAGGTTTCATTGAGAGAGAAACAATCAGAAGAAAAAAGTTTAGTGAATTAACGCCCACCAGAGTGAAAGGGCACCTCGGTGTCCCGCATTGGCCATTTTTTTAACAAGTATCATTGAGTGAAATTATTTTCATTTATATTGGGAATATGACAGGTGCAATGATGCTCGATGCATTACTATTCGTATTTGGAATGCTAGCGTGTCAAGCGCAGGTGAGTTGAACGTCTTGAATTTAGATAAATTCCATTTGAAAAATGCATGTACAGCGGGGAGACCGATTATTGATTAGAATTAAAAGGGATGGGTGTCGGAGAATTTTTGGCTGCGCCTCAGATTTTCCACCGAATAGAACAAAATATCATCAACTTTTCAGAGCTTTAAAATCAATAACTATCAGGTTGATATTTGAGTGCCGGGAGGAATCAAGTAGTGGATTATACAGAAGATGCAGTATTATACAGTAGCTTGTAGTGTTAAATTAAATTAAATTTTCGTTTTTTTTTTCAATTACGCTTTCAGTTTACGCTTGTTATGGAAAAATTGTATGGTTTTATCCCTTTGGTAATCTTATGAAGCAATTATTGATATGTATAGTTCAATTGTGGGGTTCGTTCTGCTGTGACGTTTCGGTCATCCATAACACACGATCTGCGCATAAGTGTTTAGAAAAGACTGGAGTTGCGTTTTACTACTCGATTGAACGATATAAGAAGTCAGAGAAAATTACGCATCTTCGGTAACGATTGACGTTCATCCTTCACTGCAGCCTTTTTTATTGGTTGCTTTTCAACTCCCAGATCACTCGTTTTCTCAATGATTTGGATTTCAAATTGGTTAGTTGAAGTGAAAGAGAATGAACGAAAAAATTCAATAG
Organism: Fopius arisanus; assembly: GCF_000806365.1. Lineage (NCBI taxonomy): Eukaryota > Metazoa > Arthropoda > Insecta > Hymenoptera > Braconidae > Fopius > Fopius arisanus. The sequence continues at coordinate 343,942 of NW_011887818.1, forward strand.
ATTTTCTTAAACTAAATTCTTCATGTAAGAGTTTATCCTTTGAATCCTTCATTATCTAAGGCTTCTCTTCGAGGATTTTCCTTCCCTCGATCATCTCAGGTTAATCGATATTAAAATCATCCTCGGAATAATGGTCCTATGTGGGTCTTTAGAAAAGTTGCGAGAATGTCTCGAGAAGTGTGAAAGGATAAAACTTTCGAAAGCTTCTCCGATACCTCAATAGCCAACCCGGCTAGCTAAGCCCGTGATAATTAATCGCTTGAGAGTACTTCAGAACGGCATCAGTTACACATGCACAACTAGGAATTAGCGATTCGATAGGATTATGCCAGGAGCTTCGATGTGTATAAATGGGGTGCGAGAATCCTGAATATATAATTTTGTATTCGCACCACCGCGAGAAACACCTTTTAAAGCAGCATTCATAATTACTTACACTGATAGGAATTCTATCCAATAACAGATACGTTTGGGTTTTCAACAACATTCACTCGAATTGAGTTTGAGGCCGAATTGTTCATAAAATTCATCATTCATCGTGGAAACTCTATAAAAGCTTTCCATGATTAATAATCATTGAATTCAAATGGGAAGTTCGATTTTCAAATCTATCTTCAATATTGAGCACTAAATTCAATTTATTTTTGAACAGATTGGAAATTCAGAAGAAAAGCCTCTAAAAAGTACAGTAACTATGCAGAGAAAACAATAAATTATCAGAAGAACCTTTGCCTGAATTTTCACGTTTATCAAACATTTTCATTGTTGTATCACCTCGGAAAATTAGGCTTATAACTTCTTCTCTTTGTGTGTCTCCACAAAGGTAAACTTTGATCGTGGAAACTCTAGAAATACAAAACTACACGTCGTGAACCAATTTTGTATTTCTGTCAATGATTTAAGGACGTACTACCCGTTTCATCCAATTCATGAAGTTCAGAAAATAATAAAGTTATTATCTTTGTG
>NW_011887818.1:345657-355162 GCF_000806365.1 Fopius arisanus
GAATACCAAGAGATTTAACTTTCAAATGACACTACATTTATTAGATTGTTTCCATCTGATTTCTGGAAGTTTACAAATAATAATTCCACATGCTATAATGCTCGGCGATTTTTCGTTTCGTCTAGTATTCAATTTCTTATTGGGTAGCTGAATTACTATAATACATATAATTATAGCTTACCTTGTCTGTCATCTGGGCGTCGCAGTTATAAGTAATAAACGTGAACTTTATAATGAATTGCACGAGATAGAGTATTTATTTTAAAGCTGAGGGAGAAAAAATTTGTGGAAAGATATTCCCAATAACCCAGACGTCTGCTTTAACATTGTCCGAGTATTTTATAAAATGTCATGGTGGTAATAGAAACAATTCGGTGAGGTATATTGAAATAATTACATCACATGATTACAATGCTTTCCTTATTCCGGGAAGCTGTGCAAGTATATTAATATATTCATGATTCAAGTTTTTTTTCCGTGAAAATTTTTTTGTCATTAGCTAGTTTTATGAAAGGATTTATATAGATTTATTGGAAGACAGTAAATATATTTGGAAAAAAAAGTTTTTTTCCCTGTGGTTTCACGTGCATTTCGGATAAATCTTGAATGAATCAATAGTATAATTTAAAAGGTACCCAATCTAGGTCTATTTGGAAATCAATTGTTAATTTATGAAGAACAATTATTATTTCGAAAGAAAATAGATATTATCTACTTGTTTAGGAAAGGTTTTTTTTTATTTATAAATATATGTTATGTTATTATTCGCAAAATAACATCAGAAACAATGAAGTTAGTCCGTAGAAAGTGGCTGTGATTATAACTACATGATTGTTATTGAAGACTGATATATCGGATATTTAACCTTTGGTATAAATCCGCTGCATGAAAAGGTCAAATATTTTCTGGTAACCACAGTATACAATGTGGTTGGAGCTGTATATATGTCAGAGGGAGAGGGAATTGCTACGGTTTCATTCGGAAGCTCACTATCAATATAATTGGTAAAAATAAAAGGAAAAGAAAAATAAACAGACGGCTGCAGGCATGCGCCTGCGGACTTTTTCTTTACGAGGTGCATCGTTTTTTGCCATCAATATATTAATGGTAGGCTTCCGACTGTTCTCGATTCTCAGTTATTGATTCGTGGTTTCTTCTCAGTACCTGCTTGTTCGAAATCTATGTTCTTTCATTTGGCTTTTAAAATTATTCACTAAAGTATTTCGCTAAAATCTGACCTGCTTGATCTTTCTTCAAAAAGTGATTAGTTATTATGAGAAAATTAAATAATTCAGAAGCCATTATGTGATATATTCACATAAGAAGAACATATCAAATATATATGTGTCGTGTATATTATCTATATATTTTTCCATTGGGGTGAGGTATATGTTGATTAATTAACTTGGAAAATACCATGAGATGAACATTTTTAAGAAAAGTAGTTACAATGAGATGCTGATTAGGTGTAGCATAACGCCAATTGAGAATATTTTACCAAAAATTGCCGTGAAAATTACCCAAAGCTTACGAGAAATTATAACTTTTGATTCGACGAATTGCCACAACGCTATATGATTACAAAATGTTATACCAATAGCTGTAAAAAAGTTCTCTACGTATGTATAATGACGTGACGAGAGAAATTCGTGCATTAGCCAACAAACTTGTCAATGTTGACGTTGGCATTTTTCCTAGCTTTGTACCCCTTCCTCTCCCTCGGTAGCACTTTTTTCCCTTTACGAATCATCTCTCTATTAATTAAATTCTTCCAACAAAGGGGATTAAAAATTCTAGGATGTTTGTTAGTCGCGTATCAAAAAAAAACTAAACAATTTTCAGTTTCAGCAATATAATAAATACATGTTTTGTATGAACTTCTTATATATTCTTCACAAATTGGAAAAATATATAGAATTGGCACACAGATATTATCGATATATTTTATGGCGATAGCGGGTATGTGATATATTACGTGGAGATATATATATTCTATTGGGAATGGGTAATATGTTAAATGAAAATCATTTTAGTTTAGTTGAAAGTTTCCCTTATTAGAGATTATTCCTAAGAAGACACATTCACACACTTCGAGCTTCGAAACTGGATTAACAAAAGAAACGAAGATCGTAGACACTTTGGATATAGACCCAAGGTGCCATCATTTTACAGATGCTTAGATTGAAAATCAAACATCTAAACGTTTGTCCACACACTTTTCAGAATTCAAAGTCAGAAAAATGTTCTCTCAAGTAGCAACAACAACAGCGAAAGCACTCTGCAATCCAACATTAATTTTTGTACTTATGGAATGGAAACCCCAACATATTCAATAAAAATCATTTATATTTCCTGTCATTCTGGGTCGGAATGTGTTTAAAGAAAATTTTACAATCCTGTCAAGTAATTTTTTTTAGAACGTTGCGCAGTTTTCATCAGAATTTATTGTGAAAAATGACGATACCGTCCCTAAAAGATTCTTAATGGCTTCTGTAATCGGTGAGCGTATTGATAGTTCCGTCATTTTCATTGAATATTCCTCTCCCGGTGGGTGTGCGCATTTATTTTGCGCATAATATAAGTAAAGGCATTACGTCCGAGGTTGCCGTCGATGACAGCAAAACTGCCGCCAAGCTCTCAGCCAAGGCGCTCTTTTAAAGTGCTGACTCCTAAGTACTCCGCATCATATTGAAGCGGGGGCGTATGAAAAATAAGCGCTCTGTGTCTTCGTCCACTCCTATGCAGAGTCGGCAATCCGAGGAATCTTCATGTTTAAATTTATGACAATACGCTTGAATGCACAGGTATCCAGAAAGCATCTGTGTCAAGTAGTAATTGACCTCCTGATGGTTGCAATTCAACCAGATACCTATCTATGAGAGCAGACGGTGAGTCCATCTCTTATCGAGCGAGATATCCCACTTCAGTTGCCATCGCTGCAAATTAGGGGTGTACGAATATACGGGCTTTTGAATAAGAGAACAACCGAAGAGGATAGACAGCCGTTCAGTATGATAATTCAACAGACAAATGAAAAAGAAAACAAAATGATGTGAAAAATACAAAAATAATGGACCATAGTAAAACTCGACATTGCTGCCAAGGAAAAGAACGACCAAGACGTTTTACGAAACATTTGCAGCATTTGCACAGAGAACGAAAAAAAAATGAATGAGAAACTAACTGGTTACTAAATTTTAAAGTCAATTGAATTGTAAATTCAATAAGTTGATATGAGAGGGACCGATGTGATTAAATCTTAAGGAATCGTTCTCAATAGCTCATTTGATATCTGTGATATCGTCCTAATAAATTAAATTTTATTATTCAATTGAATTCGGTACCACGAGACTTCACTGACGCCTACTGCAAACGTACTTCTACTGCGCTAAGCGTCCTCGATTTCCTCTGCCATAAGGAGAAAAAAAATTACAAGAAATCCTATTATTTTCTTAAAAATTACGGACCTAACCTGAATTTTGACGTTACTGTAGTATAATTTATCAGCAACGTCAAGGAAAAAGTACGTCGAAATTAAATAAAAATTCAGGGTAGTTCCGTAATTTTCTACGAAACGACACTTCCCCCCAAGTTCACAGAATTGGGGCGTCATTTTTCCTGAATATTTTTCTCCGTGCAGTAAAGAAATTTCAATTCTTCGACTCTTATAAATAGGATAAGTAGCAGGATATGCTCGAACTTACAGAACACTTCAGTCGGTAGAGTGAAGTAACATTGCACCATGATCCTTGTAATTCGTGTGAATCAGCTCAGGCAGCGTGAAGACCAACTTAACCAGGGACGATCGTAACCCTCGTCTTCACTCGGCTTAGGATCTTCTAATTTGGAAGCCGCAACAGGGATATTCTAGCTTTCGAGGTCTTGATACTTTCGTGTTCTGCATGATGGTCGATGGACGATCATTACACTCGCCAATACGAATGAATGCAGCGTGAGTGTCTCGACCTATTGCCCATGTGTACTCAACACGCTCTGCGCACAGATAGAACGATTGAGTCGCACCAAATGATGAGTTGTGATGATTAACCAACGGTAGCGGTGAATTTAATCAAATAAATGCTCCTTAATAATTACTAAGTTATTCACTTGAAAAGTGAAATTGAATAACTTTTTCCGACTTCTTGACAAATTGAATTATCTTTGAGTAGAGGTGTTGCTGTGTTTTCCTAAGATGTTTTCTGCCGCGTACACTCCCTCCAGTAAGTGTACTTTTTGAGATAATTCCCCGTATGATAAATCAGAATTCTGTCGGTGAAATAATTATTTATCATTCTTCACAAGGAATGTTGCTTAAGCAGTATTTCATGTGCTTGTTCTTCCTGAAATCACTTCCGTAGCAGCATTGACGACAAGTTTGATGGCTTTAAGAATGGCCGTTATATTAGCTTTAGTTAACAGAGAACAGTGACTCAATTGCTGGTGCTATCCTCCTGTGGATAATGCATTGAAGAATCTTGTCAGCTGTATCAGCAAGCAAAGAGATGAGGGTTCACCCGGTGAATTGGACGTTATCTCCGTATAGGGGATAACTTTCCTCTGTGAAGCATAGGACTGTTCGTCGATTAATTTTTCACCAAGCTGGGGCAATGCTGGCTGCCTACGTTGCTGTAGTGCTAGCATTTGACATCTCCAATTTTTGACCACTCACAATGACTTCAGAGAAACTAAAACTCGACAGACAGAGATGAAGTATGATCACAATAAAACATCAAAACAGATATTTCAAGTCCTAATGATAACATTCAAGTACCAAACATTGATTGTTTTTCTATAACAAACGAGAAATCACCTTCCTCGCAACAAAAAACAATGAACTAACACGGCAGCTAAAATAAAAGCTACTACCCACGTGTTTTTCTACCTCGTCCTCTGCTCAGCTGATAATTCTAAACATGAATAGGGATTTTTTATTTTTGTTACGTCCTTCGAAAAATACTATTTCAAGGAAATAAACGATGAACCTTCATGCTTAATGCTATTTAATATAGTCGGATAATAATTTCGATTCCAAAAAATAATGAGCAGTCTAAAGATCAGAGGACTCGGGTACATTTAGTTCTTATAACTTTCGATTATAATTCATAACGAAAATCAAATTCATCATCAGTCGTTGTCAATTAAATTCCTGATTAGTCATAATAACTTAAATGAAAATAAAATGAGTGATTAATTTTAATATGCGGCTTCAACAAATCATTTGATCCCATTTAATGCACATCACCATGAAAATTAATTTGAAATTTCATTCATTTCAAAGGAAAGCATTCCCACTTGCTTTTTCCGACTTGCATTTCAGTGGAATTGAAAAGATTGCAAAACTCTTTGATCTGCCAATTACGATGTACAAACGACCACCCTTCAGTATCGGTAATCTGATTTTTCATTAATGGCCGGAAAAAACATGCAAAATGCCCTGCCTCCTGCGTTATCATAAACTTCTCACGATTAGTGCTTATTTTCTAACTTTTTCTTACTCTACCCTATAATTACAATGGCATAATCTCGCTAATTTTCGAAACGCCTAGGAATAATTCCTCATTAGTCAGCTCGAACCGCTAAATTCAAATTCGGCACACGGAGTGCGCAGTACATCTCGTACATTATAAAACTCGCCTACCGTCGCACTCCAAAAAATGGTCTAATTTTTAAAGAACTAATTACATCTAACTGACCAATAATTATCTAATAATCTCCAGCTACAGTATAAGAATTCGTATAAACTTTGTTAACGATTTAAATATAAAGATGCTTTTACCAAGTTATTAGGGATAGAGTCAGAAAATGATGTATTTCAAACAAGTTCAGAATATTGAGTCGTTCGATATCAAAGCGGATATTAAGAGGGTCAAGTGAGAGAGCCCACTCTTTTAAAAGTTTTATAAATGTCACAGATTTTCCAGAGATGAGCGCCACCCGGCTTATGTATCATTAATTCCATCTCTCCAAGCAGAATTTTCACTTGCTGTTAATATCAGATAGTACTGCTGTACTGTGTTATAACATCCACCATATGGTTCAACTCATTGTTAACGAAGCTAGTTGTCGATTTCTCAAATTCTATAGTCATTATATAGATTATTTCCATGACAGAATAGATTTTCCATTGTTACAAAGAGGCATAATGGATAAGCGTACAGAGTTAGTCGGTATCAAATAATTTTTGCAGGCGAGATCCAAACTTGAATTCTTTGAAAATAGACCAGTTACCCAATGTACTATTTTTCTTATTTCGTATACTTTTTCGGGCTTTTAGGATTTGTTCCCTTCCCAACCCCAACCCCCTTACCGCATGTGCCGAAAGGGAGGGAAAAAACTCATTGGAGGAAAAACCCTGACCTGGTGCAATCGTCCTATTGCCCTTTTGACGGGACTACCACTCGGCAGTGAAACTATGAGATTAGAGTGCTATAAATTTTGACGGCCAGAGCCCAGGATCAAACCCGGATCATTGGCATACGAGTCTAGCACTTCAACCGCACGACCACTACCGTTGGTCTACGATTAATAATATTTCTCAACCAGAAAAAAATGCAGATTATCAACGAATAAAAAATCAAAGCCAGTGGCACTGCCTTAATTATAAAAACTGATTGTGATCAGAATAATATGCCAATTAAAATTTGTGGTGCTTGATGGTATGACCAATGTGGTTTTTACCTACCCACCCCAGTACCGACGCGGTACTCCAGTCTAATTCCCTATCCGCACTTGTTTCTAAGCTAACTTATACTTAACTCCACATGCACTAGACTCATTTTCCGGCGATCAACAAAACTTTCATCACCCGGTCTCGAACCTGCGTTACTAGAACGCCTTGGTCATAGGGCCAGCACACTGACGACTACCCCAAAGACGTCGGTCGTAACATCTTAATTATTAATACCCAATCTATAGTTACTAATGAAAACAATTTGAATAAAATAATGGAGCCGTCTATCGATGGTTGAAGTCTCATTTATTTAAATTGATAAAGCAACAGAAGCCCGGAATATTCCAAACATCGAAATGTTATTTTACCAATGTAATCTTGGTGAATTGATTTTAAAATGCGTACCTAATGAAATTTCCAGTGGTGATGACAAAATCCCTGCAATAATATCCAGAGACTTGCTTGAAAAAATTATACTTGATTTAATAAAAATATTTAACAATACAGTAAGTAACTTTCATTTTCCAAATTAGTGCAAAGCTACTATCGTTGTGTCTATCCATAAAAAGGATAAACCATTGCCATGACCAGTCTGTGTTCATTCAATTAGTATAACATCAACAATTACTAAAATTCCTGAAGTAATAATTACTAATTCTATATTCGTTATATCTTATGAAAAACTAAATAACATCATACTTGATAGGTAATTCCGCAATAATCACTCAACGTTACACGTAGTAAACAAATTATTGTCAAATACTAATGAAAATAACTATTAAGAAGAAAATGGTTGGAACAATTCGTCTCAATTTGAAAAAGCATTCGACTCAGTCTGGTTAAATGGTTTAGTATTCATAATTTTTAAAAACAATTGTCCAATTCTCTCAATACCAACAATTGGGAATATGATTCAAGATAAAAAATTTAAAATGATTAAACTTAATAAAAATTTGAGTGCAATATTTATCATTACAGAAGGATTACACCAAGGGACAACTAACATTCCCTATCTGTTCTCCATTTTCAACTCACACCTGACCGAGTTAAACACCAATAACAATACTCATTTTTTAGCGTACGCAGTTGATCGAATTATCTAGGTGGTGACTTATAATGCTTTCCTCAACCGATATCACTTTCTGATGATATTTAGTGTCTAGACTCGCGTTCGACGGCTTCTGAAAGGTTCAAAATGCCAATGCCCCAAGTCGGACTCGAACCCACAAATTTTCGGGGTTCTGCCGTCCGACCGAGCGATTTAACCACTTCGGCCAACTTCGTCGGTTATCTTTGATTCCACTCTTCAATCTAAAAAAGTACAGAAGCGCCATGTTATATTACTTTTTTTTAAAGACTAGTTTTCAAGTAAGTAAATGATGAATATACTGAAGGGTCATCAAGAAAAACTATATTTTGCAAAACAGATTGAAAGGGCATACACTAAGAGAAAAACAATTTTTGCCAGTTTTCCAAAAAAAAGCAATGTATTTTCATAAAAATCCTCTTTCTCTAGGTGTTCATAATGATAATCATATTACTCTAGAGGAAGGCTATCTTGGTTATGACCTCAAATAAACTCAATCAATAATTCGCAATATTAAAGAATTTCCTCAAGAACATATCCCACATAATCACCGTCTCAAACAATCTGATGATTATCGTCGAAATCTAATTGAGATCACAAGGAAATAACTGAATTGAAGGAATAGTATTTTGAAAAAATACGTACTACTGTCAAGTTACTGAATCCTTAGTAAAAATATTTTTTTAGTTTGGTACTTGTTGAAGAGGAATACTTCTGCGTCCGTTGACGTTTAGAAGGACTTTTCACGCGGTGATAAATTTCATGAGGGTGTACACGTATTTGTAGCTTAGGAGGTAATTTGTCGGCAATTAATCGATATTGCTGTTAACCAAGTACGGTTTCATGGTGTTGTCATGGATCTCAAATTCTGTAGTGGCTATTACCGCCACAAAGGTGGCAGGAGTAGAGGGATTAACTTGAGTATTTCGATGAGACTCTTTGAAGCTGTTTAATTTGCTTGTATTTTGTGAGTGGCTGAGAGTGTTAATGAGCTTGGTTTTGTTTGCCTTCGGTTTTCAACCAAAATCTTTGGCTCCTCCGGATAATTATATCCTTGTTATTGTTACGGGCTAAGTTTCCAAGTCTTACCAACTCAATTCGAGTGGTGATACCTGTTTTGATATAAAATAGATTAAAGAGTGGCTTATGATTCACAAGTTCTTAATACGTGATCGGACGCACGTTACAGCGTGCTATAATTATAAAAATTATAGTTGAAAGTTTCAAAATTAGATGAGTTTTCAATTGAAAAACAGCCTTGCAATACTTGACTAGTCTGCGAGTTCAACCTGCTAGTCGTTTTCAGAATAGGAACGTTTTGAGATTTATAGCTCTGTATATTCTGTTCATTATAACATGGAGATAATGATTTTATATCTTTCGAATGATTTCAGGCGGTTTCAGAAAGGTTGGAATTAGCCCCGGCAGGTGGGAGATCTGAACCTCAGGTATTATAGAATATTTCACAATTTATATGAAGTGTTCGTGTCTCAGATCGATGATGGGCTAATGCTCTAATTATAGGTTGCAACTCTGTGTGAAGCTAGTGAAGTTTACATGGCACAGCATATGGGAGAACAGGGGCGATGGGTCTCATCGACCGACCAGAAAAGTTGTATGTCAGACAAACTTCAAATTCTCGAGTACTGCAAGAAGGTGAGTGTCATTACAGAATTGAGATACTATATATAAGTTTCTTTTACGTTTTCATCAATTGGTCGTGTTCGATTCCTGCAGGAATAGTCTAT